>NC_080431.1:14925118-15102618 GCF_028018845.1 Melospiza georgiana
TGGGAATGCTTGAGTCTTGAACACAATAGTGTTGGTTCACCAGGGGAGAGACTGTTCAGTCATGGTGGCACCACCATAGAAAAACACAGGTTTTGTCCAAAGTGATATGCCATGGAAGGGGATGTGAGCTATGTGCCTAAAAATGTCCTGCATGTGTTTTGTGGTTAATTGTTGATGTGCATTATGGTGCAGTTGGCAACACTGGTCATCTGACTTGTATCCAGTGAGCCCTATAAAACAGAACATGACTCAGAAAACAGTAGTAAAAACTAAGTGTTTGTCACAGTCCTGTAGGATTAAATAAGCAAAACATGAGACTCCGAAAACAAATGTAAGCTTTTAAGATTAAGAATCTTCTTTTTGTTACCTTAAAACTTCAAAGTACATATTGACCATCTGGTTCAAATCAGTCCAGTGTGCAGTTTGGATCACTCTGATCCAGAGTTCTCCACCTTCTGAATTCACAGTGGGCCTTGTTTAATTTCAGCATCTTTGGTGCCATTCTCTTAGATCCTAAAGCCACCTTTATGCATGCCTGCTGGCTGATTATTCCCTTAATCACTCCTAGTTGCTGTTGCTTTTCCCCAGTACAGGCTCCTACCTTTTCTGACATGTCTTGAAAGCAGTGGGAATACCAGATACAGAAACAGCTCCAAATGGAGTAAACCTGTTACAAGTTACTAAACATGGTGGATTTTTTCTTGCATCAGGTTCATCTTCTCTAAACCAGGATTTGCTTTACAAATCACTATTAAAACTACTATTGCTGCATTGCCTGTCTCTTTATATACAGAAACAGACCATCTTCTGTAAACTCAGGGTGTGTTAACACTGTATTTTAAGAAGTCTACATGCTATTGAATTTCATATTCCCTAGCTGTATGTAAATGACAACATATTTTTACAAAGGCACATGTTGACTGACCCTCACTGAGCAGAAGCTGCTTTGTTCATAATTCCTGGCAGATGCGTGGTTTCCTAGAGTGTGTAACTACTATTCTGAGGAGGACCAGAGCTCAACTTCTGAGCTCTGTTCTGGACTGAGAACAAATTTCCAACACTTGATAACTTCTCTCAGATAATCTTTTCTGTTGATTGTAGAAAGGGTACCTATAGCTTGTGGTTTTTGATTCTTTCCACTAAACATATCACACTTGTTCAAATTTTTTAATCTCAGAGTAAGTATCTGTGTTTTGCTTTAAAGGAGCTTAGTGATTTTTTTCCCCAAATACATCAGCAAGAATGGAAAGAAGGAAGGTGCACTTTGGAGTAGAATAGGCAGGCAGATGCCATTTTGAATTTCACTATGCATTTTGTGATTATAAAAACACTAAAATAGTTTTTTTCAAAAGTATTTAGTATAACTAAATCCTTACACAGCAGACTCAGGTTTTTGCAGCATGCCAGAGGAAGGGATTGAGCTTACAGTCAGTGCTTTTCTGTGGAGTGGGCAAGAAGAATTTCACACAGGGAGGCAGCAGTTCAAGTTGGATGCAGTTATACTCACTAAAGCACTGTATAAAATGATTGAGTTCCTTGAGTTTATTGCTTGTGATCAGGCTTAATGGGCAAGGAAGATAAAACACAGAGAGAGAGGCATAAAACCTAGTAATATTTTTCTCTTGAGTCATAAATGTGTATATGCAGAGACATCCACTGGCAGTTTTCAAAACTTTAAGTGATTATGTTGTGAAAGCTGACCTGAGGATGTATGTGGTTTAAAGCCTTTCAAGATTAATTAGTGGAAGTTAGAGGATGGAAATCTGAATATTGGCAAAGAAGCAGGATCAACGTGATAAGCAGAATAGCCTGATTTTCCCTTTCAAAAGAATCTGTGTGTGGGAGATGTCAGTGAGCACCATAAACCAGTTTTTACCCTGTTTCTATACTGCATGGATCAAAGAGCTCTGTGTCTAATAATAGAATGCATGGTTCCTGTTACCAGTGACTTCATGAAATGCTGCTTTCTAGGGAATCATGGTTTGTGTTGCTAATGGTGCTTTTATTGTAAAAAAATGGGTTAGTTGTAGACTGTTAATTGTAAAGTTATTCTTTAAATCTAACTCTTCCTCTGTTTGGGTAGTGTAATTGGAGATAGTGAAATGTATTTTGTATTTTGCACATAGAATAATGTGTTGCAGAATTTTTGTAGCATTTGGGAGTTTCATTTTCTTGCTTGGGGAAATAGTTCAATTTCTAGATCTATTAAGCAAAATTAGCTAGATATATAGTATTCACAGAAATTTTAATGTTCCTCAGCTTAAAGAGACCTAGCAAGTTTGAAAGTAGCAGAAAACCTGAAGCTGACAGTTTGATCTGCTGTGATCATGAGTTGTTAACCTTTAGCTTTAATGACACTGTATAATTCTTAAAATTACAAATGTACTCTACTGTGGGGCTGATGGATGATAAAATTCACTTTCCCTAATCACCTCTCCAGTGTGTGTTGTTTCTAGTAGATATTGATCTCCTGTATTTGTTATCTTATATTTGAGAACCTTAGTTTCTGCTATAGGGTGGGGCTTATGTGGATACTTCATTCAGCATCTTGATTAGGAGCTGCAGGACATGGTTCATGAAAAGGCAAAAACTTGATTCATGCTGTAGTTCCCATAAAAATAAATTTTAGTTTGTGCTAAGATTTCTGAATTGACCATGATAACCTCATAACCTCTGGTGCTGAGGAGGAGTCAAAAGACAATCCTTAGAAGTGCAGTGTACAGCTGTTACAGCTGTTTGAGAACTGCTTCACTTAAGCAGAGATTCTTTAAGCTGACATATAAAACGATATTCTTTAATGCAGAAACTGTCAAAGAGTTTCAGTATTTAAGGGACTAATGTTTTAGTTCTCCTGTCTCATGCAGCAGTGCTATGCTATGTTCTTACAAACTATTTGATACATTTGGGTATATAAATGTAATTGCAAATTTGCATTTAAAATGGTGAGCAATATTTATTACATAGGAAAAATAAAGATCAGTAATGAAATGTTTGCAAGGGCTATAGTGACCTATGATGCTGTGACTCAAGCCTTTGGTGCATGTGTGAAGTTTGTTGAAAGGAATCACTTCTGTTCTGTATGTTGTTCTGGTAAGTGAGCCTGCAAATTTCTTCTCTGTGTAAAGGGCTTTGTGCTCTGTCAATCACAGGGTAATGATCAAAATATAACAACTTTTTAAAATATTCCTTCTGTTTGGAAACGAGCTAACCAAGTGTGGCTGAGTGAATGCCGAGGGATAATGTGGGATCTGGAATTGTGCTGTGTGCTTCTGAAATTACACTTTGGTTGGTGAGAGGGATGTTGCAGCCCTGGGAGAATCATAAAGTGTCTTTTAAAAACCTCAGATACTTTAAAAATGGAATTCTGTAGCTGACTTTTGGCATCAGTTGTTAAGTGCTGATTGACTGGAGTTGCAGGGGGTCACTAAATATCCCCTATGGAGGGGTTCCTGGGAGAAGTCAGCAAAGGAAGCTTTTTTAATTTTTACCTTCTCAGAAAAGGAATCTGGGGCTTTTTGAAGTTTACATAACCATCTTGAATACTGAATAATTTCACCTTAAATACTTCCCCCCCCCCTTTTTTTTCCCATCAGATTTCCTTTATATGCAAAAGGAGGGGAGAAGCTTCAATTTGAATATGGAGTTTATCTTCTCAACAAAAATATAGCACAGGTTGGTATATTTGAGATTGCTTTTTATTATTGTTTATCTATGTATTCTCTGCTTGGTTGTCAATGTGACGTGAATGTGCATGTGCTGTCCTGTGATGCTGCTCTCTGTGGTAAAAAACTATGAACTAAGAAAAATATCCTTGAAAACATGATTTTCACTTTATCTTCAGCTTTGTGCTTGAGATTTTCTTCTGTGATGCTTAGAGATGGACTTGCCAGATAATAATGAATCTTTTCAAATGGTACATTCTATGAGTCTATAGACTTCACACTGTTTTGAAAACTGTAAATATTCTCAGATTTTTTTATTCTGTCGTACTTGAAGATCTATTCATGTAATTCTTGCTCATGTGTCTTTAATTTTGCTGTATTATTACTTCAACTAGTATTCTACCCTTATAAGAAAACACAATACATGTAAAATATGAAGTATTGCAAATGTGTGACTTTTATTTAAAAAGTTCTCTAATCAAACTTACTTCCTTGTTTTTAATGCATTAAAAAAAAACCCCAACATCTATTACTCTGAAAAATGGAAGAGACTTTGCATACTTGTATTTGAGATGGCAGCAATACCTGCAGCTAACACATTTGGTTTGGAATTCAGAGAATGTTCAGAAAGCTGGTCTTAAAGGGGCCTGGCTATTTCAATTGGTATGTAGTCCTAGGACAGAGTCAGCTGCTTTTATGCTGTCCCTGGTGATGTTCTGTGAAGAACAACCTGTGATATAAGTACTCCTTAATTCCAGTGCTTGACTGTCTTGGCCACTAAAGACAGCTAATTTCTGACATTGATTCCAAACCTGGCTTGCCTTTGTTTATATATTATAATAAGCTGATCCATTTAAGTCTCTTCCATTTTGCAAACTTTTATGCATTGAAAAACCAGTTTTCAACACTTCTCCTGTCTCAGATTCTCCCATCTGAATCCACATTTTTCTTGAAATGCAATGCCCAAAGCTGGATACAGTGAGCAACTGTTGCTTTCAAAACATTGAGTAGGATGGGAGAAATGCTTCCCAAGTCTTGTCCTTTTATTTCCAGTTCATTGGGTTCTAATAGATTTGTACTCTTAAAAGCTTAGCAGAGTAAATCTTATGATTGTGTGCAACCAACAGCCCGAGGTATCTCCTGCAACACAACACTCCATTCTGAATTTGTGCAGGTTGTTATGTTTGTTGCAGTTCTGGAGACAGGCACAGGACTGAACACACAGAGTTCAAGTGACAACACCCAATGTTTATTGATGGACACCCCCTTTTATAGGGGGCTCAAATTTCCCATGCTTGAACACCTGAGTGATGAAGGTCTCAACCCCACCCAGCTCACTGGCCAGCTGATGTCTGCATTCAGGATTGAATGGGATTGGCTGGGCTCCCCTGTTGGAGTTCCAATCCAACATTGTTTTCCTGGGGCTTGTTCACTTTTACTCCTTAACGAGCTAGGCTGGTCAAGTTGGGGTCTGTTATGGCCAAATTTATCTGTGCAGCTTCAGACCAACTGCAACTGTCACAGCAGGTGATTTGTTTAATTCACATTTTATATGCTGTACCTTGAATGTATTCTTAAAGAAGAACTTGCTTGTTCTTAATCATGTTTATGCTTTGGTGGCCAAAAAAAAAAGAAAAAAAAAAAAAAAAGCTGAGAACTCAGTCTCAGCTTTATGCTGGCTGCATCTGAGCCTATGTCCTATCCAGATTACCTGATTAAAATATTGGATAGGACTGAGGTTCTGTTATTCCAGGTGGAGTCCCATTTTGCCAGCACTTCAGTTGTAGTCATGAGCCATTCTTTATTACACCCAAAGAGTACTTTCTCTGCATTCACTTGTTCTTCATCAATATACCATTTCCCCAGCATGCTTGTGAGCATATTACATTTAAATTCCAAGAGAAATACGACATTTCTGTTTCTAACCTGTTTGAAATTACATTAGTCTTACAGTTTTATTCTTGAAAAATCTGACCTTTTAATGCTTAGTTTCTGCTATTCTTGTTTGTTTTTCCAGTTTTCTCTTCCATAATTTTTTGCCATTCCTTATCCCAAATTGAAGTAAAGCTTCTGAGTCTTTGTGTTTGTTTTTTTTTTTTTAAGTTTGGATTGCATTTACCATTTTCCATACTTGCCCATGCTTAGTGTATTTTGGACAATAACCTCTGAAATTACTTAAAGGCTAAAATATCTTACAACAAAGTTAATGGAGTCCTACTAATCTTGGAAATTGGCTTAGCCAGGCTGTTAAAGTATCTTAGACTACACTTTCTTGTTGGTGGTATTGGTAATGGCAGCCAGCTGTTCACACTTGACCTCCAGAGGGAAGATTAGTGAGAAAAAGGGATTAGTCTTTCCCTCAAATGCTTTGCTCTTCATTACTATCAAAACAATGCTTTCCTTAATCTCTGCTTACTAGTTCATTCTGTAACTTGTGAGTGTGATGCTGCTTGCTTTGCCTTTCAGTCCTTCTTTGTCTTTACCTTGTTTTGGAGTTTGCCATTCAGTTATGTGATGCAAGCAAGAAGCTGTGTCATTTTTTTTTCATTGAAATGATGAATTCTTCATTGAGGCCAGAGTGGTTGTCTTTCCTGTTTGTGTAGTTTGAGTTACTTGATACTTGTGCCTGTAGTATTTTTTTACAGAAACTGTCACCACTTCACTTGTTTTCCTGTTTATCTCCTTGACTTGTCACCTTTAAGATGTTACCACTCTTATACCTACTTCTCATTCTGATTTTCTTGTCCTGTTTCTGAAGGACTCTGAGTGGTTAACACATGGTCACTCACCCATGTTGCCTTCCAGTTCCTTGCAGTTGGTTTCTGAAATCACTGGCATAAAAGTAAATGAAGGCTTTAAGTATGTATTGGTATAAAAAGTGTTTCCAGCTCTACTTGAGGTCATTGGTGCTGGTGCAAGCCAGTCAGTGGCCAAACTTCAAAGTGGTTAGTAGAACACTAGTGATTGCCATGTAAATGCTTGAGATTGTATGCTGTTGGACATAAAAACATAATAAAAGTAAATTGGAGTTTTTGGGGTGCTTCTACTACTTATTTAATCATGAAAGTGTTATAATGTCCACATGAACTGTTGTAGTCACCTTTGTTTTCATGTCCTTGGTCAAAAATTGCTGCTTTATATAGTTCTGCCAAGGGGAAATCAACTGTGAAAGCAGAGCAGGTAGGTAATGTGCAGAAATGCATCATAAAACCTCTGTGCTCTGGGGCTGGCTTGACCTAAAAACCCAAGACATTGTGTGAGTTCTTGTATGTTTCTTGGGATGCTGGAACTGTTGAATTTACATAGCTTTTAGCAGACCTTATGGCTGCTTTCAGAGAAGTGTTCAGATATATTTAGTTCTTGTGAATGTGTGAAAAATTAAGTTTGGACAGAGAATGAGCAACTGCCTCTCTCTTATCTCCAGACCATCACCCAAAGGTGTTTATCTTGATTCAGAGAATCAGTCCTCTTTGTCAGGAATAAATGTAAATCAGTTGCTTAATTCCCTCTGTGCTCTGGGAAGAATAGTGGTGACTTCACTGGAGCATGGAAACAGGAGCCTGGGTCTCTGTTACCTCACTTGAATCATTCATGCAAGTTTTGAACACTGTGACAAACAAGAGCCCAGAAAAATTCAATCAACTTCAAGAAATATTTTGAAATTATTTGTATAAGCTCGCCTGATTTACCAGATTTTTTTTTTCCTTTTACAATTACCTAGAATTCTGGCAGCAAGGAGAAATGTGAGTGTGGCAGAAGTGAGATGGGATTGATATAAAATTACTGACATAAAAACTCTTCTAGAGATAAAGGGGTACTGTTTTGTGAAACAGCAGGATAATAACACTGGAAACCACATCTTGCACACAGGAGAATTCTGCTGGAATTAGAAGCAGCCTAGTGCTGGCTTGGTAGAGTTTTTTTTGGAGAAACTTGCTTTGCTGTTACATTCCAAAGTTGAAACAATGTGTGTTAATTCTGAGAGTTCATAATAACTTCCATCTGTATGTGAGCACGAATTGTTTCAATACCCATATTTTCTGTTTGTAAAATTGCATCCCTGACAAAGTTCACAGAGGACCTTTTTGAGTTGGATAACATTATCTAAGGCTGTAAATTTCCATTTAAGATTTCAGCTGTTTGACTCTCACTAGCATAGAAATGCAGGGTTTTGTTCAAAGATAAATTAGTCACTTATGTCTAATAATACCTACAAAAAATCATTATAATTATCAAAGGTGAAGTACAATAGAGTTGCTGAAATGGGAGTGAATTGCACAGCTCTCCAAAGCATTAGACAGCTGAGAGCATTCAGCAAGTACTAGCCCCATAAACCCTGTAGCTCCTAAGTTAGGGATGTGTATGGAGTATCTGAGGAAGCTGAGGCTTTAGTAGGAGAAAGAAGTGAACTCTCATCCTGCTATTCACAGTGGAGTAATTGAGATTATGCCATGAAAACCTCTTGTTATGGTGGATGAATTTTAGGAAATCCCTGAAGTTTGGTGAAGTTTTTTG
The DNA here is from genome assembly GCF_028018845.1 of Melospiza georgiana. Taxonomy (NCBI): domain Eukaryota; kingdom Metazoa; phylum Chordata; class Aves; order Passeriformes; family Passerellidae; genus Melospiza; species Melospiza georgiana. Next base: position 14,933,296 of record NC_080431.1, read on the forward strand.
TGGGTGATAAGTGAACACAGAACAGTGTCCAAATAGCATCTCTCAGAGTTCTCTTTGGTCTGAACAGTGTGGGTGGCACCCAGTTCTGCTGGGGCAGAGACCTTGTGGAACTGAGCTCTCACAAGTGCTTGGGCAGTGGTCTTGCTGCTCTAGGTTTTTTCCCCTCAATAATTTAATTAATTTTTTTAAACTTTGCAGTAGGGGTTATTGAGAATGTAGTGGCCTTGAGTTTTGAGTCTCAGGTCTGTAAAAAGAAAGCATCTTTATTGCTGCTTTACTGGCTGCTTTGCTGTCTCTCCCCTTTGTTCCCAGAGCCTTAATTGTTTCGGCCTGACTTCAGTGTAGGCTCTTCATTACATATGATGAGGTGATCTTAATTTAGTGACCATCCACCCTGAGGTGAGTGAGTCCCTAGTGAGCACACACAGTGTTACTGTGGGAGAATAACTTGCCCAAAATTGTATATGCAGAAAGTTGAGGGTGGTGAGGCCCTGGCACAGGTTGCTCAGAGAAGCTGAGGCTGCCCCATCCCTGGAGGTGGCCAAGGCCAGGTTGGATGGGGCTTGGAGCAGCCTGGTCTAGTGCAAGGTGTCCCTGCTCATGGCAGGGGCTTGGACTGAGATGAGCTTAAAGGTCCCTTCCAACCCAAACAATTCTGTAATTCTGTATTAAATGATTTCTGTCCTGTATTGGTCATTATGTCTAATGCATGCATTTATGATGTGTAGCCATTGAGGAGAGCATGTCCATCTTGTTCATCGAAGTTCCAATTTCTTTAGGTATTCAAGAGCTTGTCTTTTGCATGATACTTGGCAGGCATTATTTCTTGTCCAGTTACCAGACTGCTTGTAGAGGACATAATTTCAATAGAGCTGTAAAGCTGGTTTCTTTAGGTACCAGTGAGAAGAGAGTTTACTGCAGCTATTTTCTTGCGTGGGGTAGTGAAGTTATTTACACTCCATGTGTCAAACGATTTTCTATTTCAGTCAGCCACTGAAGGACATCAAATGAATTTGCCTCTTAATCTTCTGGATTTCTTATTCTAAGTCTTATCTCAGCTTTACCACAGAGCCAGAGGGCATCTGTATGACTTGTGAGACCTCTTTTATTCTTTTGCTGTGACCTTGGTCACTCTCTCCATCTGGCTTTATTTGACATGGCCTCAGGAATTATGGTGTTCTGTCCTTGTCTAAATAATTTGGCTATTGAAAAGTAGACTTGTAAAACCAGGTGTCAAATCATTTGGACCATTTTACAACTCTTTGTTTTCCTACAGCCAACCCAAGGAGTGAATGTGTCTAATTTAACCTCAGTTCATAGCATCATACAACAGTTTGAGTTGGAAGGGAATTTGAAGACCATCTTGTTCCTGGGCAGGGACACCTTCCCTAGACCAACACCCTCCTTACACCAACCCTCGACCAGGTTGCTCCAAGCCCTGTCCAGGCTGGCCTTGAACACTTCCAGGGATGGGACAACCTGTGCCAGGGCCTCACCACCTTCTGAGTAAACAATTTATTTCTAGCATCTAATCTAAATCAGCCCTCTTTTAGTTTAAATCTCTTCCCCTTTTCCTATCCCTGTCTATCCATGTAAAAAGTTCTTAGTTGTGTTTGTTAGCAGAGTCTCTGCATATGGTGTCAGACAGAGCATCACCTTCCAGGCATCACTTCCAAGTTTAGTGAAACCTGTGGAATTTGTTACACTGTATGAAATGAGGGTTTTTTTCCTTCTGTTCAGCCTGATTGCTGTGCTCAGGATTGTTTCACAAGGAAGGCTTCTTTCCTTATCCTCATTTGTTTTGTCAGACCATTATTTTGTTGTGTTAGGCTGATACTCCTGTTCACAGTGGGCATCACTTGCTCAGCCCTGGCCAAAGAATAGTTCGGCTTTCATCTGACAGTCATTAGCAACACATGAACTTTGCTATTTGATATGAAAAAAAACCAAAACACTCTCTTGTCAGTTCCCCCAAGGTTCTTTTTCTCACCAATAGAGTACAGATCCAGGTAAGTAAGTAATGTCTGGCCCTCCTCTTGTGTGTCCATGGCCACCGGGTCCACATGGTGGCAGGTGGCATTTACATGCTTTGTGTAATCTGCTTGAGGAGCTGAGCAGCCAGTGCTGCTTTCCTGGGATTGCTGCTTTGTGGGTGAGTTGCTTGTCTAATGCACAAAGTAACATTCACAGAACCATGGAAGAAAACCAAAATTCTTGTTACATTGTAGGTGTAGTTAAAGTGCCGTGTTCATAATACCTGCATGGAATTAAAGTTGAATACTTGTGTATTAGTATTATTCTTACCATATGTAAGAGGCTGAAGTGAAACTCAGCTGTTAAACATGAAATGAAGGAAGAGGTTCAGTTTCTGGTTCTGTTAGACTATCAAACATGAGAGAAAATCAGCTTTATAACACAAACTAAAAGCTTTTCCATGGGAAGTTGAACAGCAGAAATGTTAGGCCTAGAATTTGTTTTGGCAATGAACACTAAGGAGCAGAAGTGTCTTTAAAGAATTCTGTGAGTAGTGGTGTACATGCAGTGGTTATGGCCTTTGAGTGCAGGATACTGTGACTTGCACTCTGCATCTTTTATGAGGCCCCTAAACTAAGATCATAAAACACAGTTCAGAAAGAATGCACTGTCTGAGTCCAAGGGCAGTTCAGCTGCATACAGAAAAGTGTTCTTGAAAGAGCAAAGGTTGAAGCCAGAGCCTAGTCCTTGTCTTGTCAAGTGCCAGGCTTTCATTTCAAAACTAAGAGGAAGGTACTGCACCTGAAACACCACAAACTACCTTCTCCAGCTGTGTAGAGCCAAAAGCTCTTAGGAGAGGTTTCATTCCTGAAACTTTCCTAGGGTAACAGTGAGCTGATACTTAGCCAGATCATTTCGAATTGGGGCATTTATATACGTTTTTTGCAAACTTTTTGGAAAGGCTTTCTTTTTTCCTTTCCTATCACCCATGCTGCCAAGAAAAAATAGGTTGAAATGAGGCTGGATTAGCTGTAACTGAAGTCCTGGCTTTCATTCAGCTGAAAGCCTGCCTATCCTTGTCTGTAGGCAAATACCAATATGAACTTGCTCTATGAAGGAGCAGGTCTTGGGTGTTCAACCCATACAGATCCTGGCACCTGCAGCCTAAGCCCAGGCAGTGCTGGAGGCTCCTGCAGCTGTGGTGGGATGACCAGTGTGGTTGGGTGACTGGAGGGATGAAGCACTTCTCATATATGGACAGGCTGGGAGAGCTTGGGTTGTTCAGAGTGGAGAAGAGATGGCTTTAGGAAGACCTCAGAGCCCCTTCCAATGCGTGAAGGGGCTCCAAGAGCTGAAGAGGGACTTTAGAGAAGAGCCTGGAGTTACAGGACAAGGGGGAATGGCTTCCCACTGCCAGAGGCATGATTAGGTGGGATACTGGGCAGAAATTCTTGGCTGTGAGAGTGCTGAGGCCCTGGCACAGGTTGCCCAGAGCAGCTGTGGCTGCCCCACCCCTGGAAGTGTTCGAAGCCAGGCTGGACAGGTCTTGGAGCAGTCTGGTCTAGTGGAAGGTATCTAGGTCCATAGTGGGGGAGGGTAGGACTGGATGAGCTTAAAAGTCCTTTTTAACCCAAACTGTTATGGGTTTCTATGAATAGGAGAGGCATCGCCAGCTGTGCTTAGAGTCAGTTCTCCAAAATTATTTTGTGGGACCAGCCTTGCAGGCATTTTCTGTGTGTTACATAGCTTTTGTACTGTGTAGCTGTCATCATCTCTGTGCATTAGCTCTTCAGACTAAAAGAATTCCTAAAAAAATAAGTATGTTTTTAAAATAGAACCAAAGTTGAGTATACAAAATGCAAATGGATTCCTGATATAGTTAATCTGACATAAACACACGTTGTCTGCCAGATTCAGCTGCTTTGTAGTGTATAAAAGTTCCATGTTACAAAATTGAAAGAGACAGGGAGGTGAGAAATCTGTTATCAAGCCCTGGCACAATATATCGGTGTAGGAAAAAGCTGCAGTGTATAGTTTTTCTTAACAAGCTTGGTGTGTGCACTGGAGGCAAAGCTGGACATTCAGATATAGTGTTCAATCTGTGGATTTCCAGGTCCTGCTTGGTAGGCCTGTTTCTTCCTTCAGAGCCTTCTCTCTTTCTGCCATGTGGCCCATTTCTTAATGGGAAAAAGAAGTTATGGTAAAATGCACTGAATTTCTTAAAACTTCACTTGTTTTAATGCATAAAAACTCTTCTTATCTCTTATTTGCAAGCAAGTGACAATCTGTGACTTGTGGGGTTCAGATTTTTTTGTCCCTGAGCCTCTGTTATTTTCACATTTCCCCCCACATCCTGTGTTCTTCTGTTGTATAGTTTAATATGTATGTTTTGTCCTCCTTGGTCAGGGTTGGTCTCATACTTCTGTGCATAAGATTTGGCACATCAGGGCATAAAACCTATTTTGAATACTTTTGGTATGTCAGCTACTTAATCATCCATAAATGCCTTTCTTGTTTTTTATAAACTGGGGTTGAAGTTTAGAGCAAGTTGTTCTCCAACAAATGGAATAAAAGGCTCTGATATGTATGGGCTCATTCACTTTTTGGTCAGTCTATAATGTTTGGAAATCCAGAACTTTAAAGTGTTTTGTTTTTCAAGAGACTGGAAATACTGAAGGGGTTATTGCATTTCTCTTTGCTGGTCTTGTGTGTAATTCATGGAGTTAATATTCTGTAATTAGGAAAAAACCAAGCTCTGCTTCAGTTTAACACATATAGATTGATATTTTCAGGAAGACCAGTGCTGAACTGTCTTCTCTGACCTCAGCTTTTAAGTTTGAAATATCATTCATCATATGGGAAACCATTTCCTGTGTTGGTGTACCTTACTGCCAAGTGGAGTTCACTGAATGCTGGTGTTATCCTGATAGGAAGCAAGGCTTTCATAGGTTAAACTGTTCATTCTGTACTCCTCAAATGAGAGGGCTTTCCATTTGATTTACAATCTATCTTTTTTTAGAAATCAGTCTCTTTTTTTCACTGACAGTAATGTAATAGATACCTGGAAAGCAGTTCAACTGAAATGCAAGATGTGGCTGGGAGCAGAGAATCCCCAAATTCTTCTTCCATTTAAGCTCTGTGTCATGGGCTGAATCACTTGCTCTTTGAGTAAAGCTTTCTTGAAGCCAAAGCCTTTTTACCTGAAAGAGCTGGGATCACAAACATGGATGAATGAATGGCCAGGAACTCAATTTCACCTATTTTAAAAAAGGGCTTTCCCAACACAACTGAAAGATTTTACAACAGCTAATGGAGCTCATTGTTTGCCCACTGAAATAATTCTGTGGGTTCCTTTCCTGTAACATATTAAGGTAGATAGTAGAGCTGGACTGATGTCATATGTGAAAATTATCTGGTTTTGGAGTGGATTTATTACAATGTGAAAGTAACAGAGAAGTGGAGGAGGAGTGTGTAGCACTATAACCCTAACCCTACATTTTCTCTGGTTTCCATCCAGGACAGGGTGGGAGAGTTCCCTGTACATACCTGGGTATTCCCTGAGAATATTGCCCTTCTGGTATCCATAGGTTCATATGTAGGTAAAAAGCAAACTTCAGGTATACAGATTACGTTTGGGGAGCTAAACACACACAGAAAATTTAATGTTGAAGATGGAGGCACGGAATGTTACTTATCTTTCCCCTTTTGACTTTTGCATGTCTAACCTCTTGTTCTGTGCCTGATGTAATGATTTTTAATACAGAAGCTCAGCATGAAATAGGAAATAAGTATACCCATTTCCTATAAACAGTGAACATCAATTTCCAGTGAACATCAATTAGTGATACTGAAGCCTTTTGAGAAGCTCTGACCTGAATCTGTAAAGGTTATGTGCTCTATAGTTTCATCTCATCAAGCTATAAATGCAGCAAGACTGCAGTAAACATGGTTTTAGTTATTTGAGTGCTTCACTGGGGAGTGGGGGAAACTTTTTGGAGGCTGGTAACTGCTCTATCTTCTAAATTGCCTTTTAAAATGTTCTTTTATGAAACAGTCATGGCATATGAGGTGTACCTTTATGGGCATGGGGGCCCATATATGTTGGTTTTTGTAACAAGCCGAATAACTGCTGAGTTTTACAGGAATACTTTACTTATATGAGTGGCTCCCAGCCTGTCTTTGACAATGGTTCCCCTTACTGGACACCAGACTGAAACCATGAAGGTTAATGTTTGAGACCTCTCTGGAGGGAGAATAAACTTCTCTTGTGTTTACTCTCAAGGAGAGTTTTATATATATTAGTGAGAGAGTTCTTGAGGAAATGCAGCTTTTTGGCTTAGCTAAATGTTCAGTTCTACAGTGTACTCAAACAAATACTCTTAGTTTCTTACTTTGTAGAGGTCTATCTCCAGTAAACACTATTGCTGTGAAACCAAAATCCAATAGTAAATATTGCTGAAATTTCAAGAATAAGAAGAAAACTGCTTCATAAATGTTTGGCAGAATAGTAAAAGTTGCTGTGCATTTAGAATTGAGGCTGCTGTTGTCTTTGAATAAAGATCAGACGTAGTGTTTTGGTGAATGCAAGAGGAAGAAGCAGCTTAATGTAATTCCAGGACAAATCAAAGAAGGTAAAAGGGAAGTAGGTTTGTTATCAGATGAGAATATAGTTTCCCTGATCACTTCTGTATGCAGATTTCATGCATGAATTTCCCTGCCTTTCAGATGGAAATGAATTAAAATTCTCCAGGCTGAGAGGAGAGGAAAGGAGACAGGCTGTTCTTGGGGCAGGAGGAACCAGTGGTGAGAAAAAGTTTCCATCTCCATTTGATGCAGTTTGTGAGAGCTGAATCAGCCAGAACTCTCTGAGGGACATTTTTCTCTTATGTAGAAATGAACATTTCTGAACTGTACTAGTGACTGTCTTGGTCCAGGGACTGTGTAGCATCTCCAGTGTTAGTTACCACTGTTACAGGTCAGAGTGAGACAGTGAGGGGCCCTCAACATCAAAAGGACACGGATCTGTTAGAGAGAGTTCTGTGCAGGCCACAGAGATGCTCCAAGGGCTGGAGCCCCTTTGCTCTGGAGACAGCCAGGAGAGTTGGGGATTCAGCCTGGAGAAGAGAAGGCTCCAGGGGGACCTCAAAGCCCCTTCCAGTGCCTAAAGGGGCTCCAAGAGACCAGGGGAAGGACTGGAATGACAGGACAAGGAAGAATGTCTTCCCACTGCCAGAGGGCAGGGTTAGATGGGATATCGGGCAGAAATTCTTGGCTGTGAGAATGGTGAGACTCTGGCACAGGTTGTCCACAGAAGCTGTGGCTGCCCCACCCCTGGAAGTGCTCAAGGCCAGGCTGGACAGGTCTTGGAGCAGCCTGGTCTGGTGGAAGGTATCTAGGCCCATGGTAGTGGGGCTAGGGCTGGATGAGCTTAAAAGTCCTTTCCAACCCAAACCATTCTAGGATTTTGTGATACCTGGAAATTATCTTATTGAAATCAGCATCTCCCTTGTAAATGTGGGACAAATCAGGTTAGTTCAGACTAAGCATGCTTTTAAAATTACTGATTGTAATTACCCTTCAATGGTGTAGCATAAAATGCAGTTATCTGCTCTTAATGCTTTGTTTTCTGCTTGTGTGCCTTATTTGCTATTGCTATATCAAAATTGTGGTGGGAGTCTCTTAAGATGATTTTAGTGAAGGCTTTAGGCACGTTGGGTTGGCTTGTGGAATTTGAAAGAGTATGCTCAATGGATTAATGAAGGACATGGGTCCTCAAGGGTATGGATGTAACTTGCTTTCTTGTTTAATTCTCTTGAATGAGTTGCAAAGTAAACATCTGCTTTTCAGGTGTAACTCTGGGAGATGGACACAGGCATATAAAGATAAGTCATAATATCTGTTGAAATGGCTCTTATATTTGAGCACTTCTTGCTTGGATGAGGGCTGTCACTACTGTAGCAGTCCTCTATTTGCTCCTTCTGTAAGCAAGATTGAGAACTTCAAGACTTGTTATAATCACAGTGGTTATTTTTCTTTTTTCAGCTCCTACTTCCCCAAGAATCTTAAAAAAGTTTTAAAAACCCTTTTGTTATGTTTACTTCCAAACTGTAATCAATGCTTACTGATAGTCTTTTGAAGTATGAAAAATGAAAATGAGTTTTAGGTGCTTAGTTTGGAGGTACATCATCTAAAGAGCTGTTGATACCACAACATGTTTCAGTAATGTTGTAGCTTAAGGGTTTTTCAGTAAACCCACCTAGGCATTCAGACCTAGAACAACTAGCCAGATTCAATAAAACAAAGGCAAGCAAAAAATTTTATAATTGCTCCCAAAAGATATAAACACACACAACTGTTTATATAGCAGCAGGCCTTATTTCAGTGATCCCCCATAGTTGTTTATATAGCAACAGGCATTATAACAACGCTTCCCGTTTTCTTTATTGCAGTGCTTAGTAATCTGAATCTCTGCCAGTGTTCTGTTCTACTCTGACAAAGTCACCCAGGATCTTGTAAAACAATTAACTATGTCACTTTATTAAAACTTCTAAAACTTAATATTTCTGTTTGACATTCTTAATATTTCAGTGTTTGACATTCTCTGAGAACCTTGTGAAAATGCTTGGCTTGTGACCAGCTCTGCAAATTTGATCGAAACAATAGTTTTGGTTCTATTTTTCTCTGTAGGTTTTCACATTTGTGGAGCAGATGTTTTTTTGAAATTCTTGATGCTATCAAGAGAAACTCCTCATATAGCTGAAAATAATTCAGAATTGATTTTGACTGCCTTAATATTGCAAGATCTTTGCATAGTGTAATAGTGGGTTGAGTCCACCTCTTGTGTAGGTACAGGTACTGCTACAACATCAAGAACCAGTTGCCTGCAATGGGGACTAAGGGAAGTCCAAAATACAGCGGATTTTGGCATAGACTTGAATATTATGCACAATATGTACTAAAGAGGCTGCTATTTTGAGCTTTAATAACATATTCTAGCTGTTAGACAGCTTCCACATAGCTTAAAACAAGATGAAAATGGCTGGGGAAACAATGTGAGAAATGATGAACAGATGAGGTTAGAATTGGAGTCAGTTCTGCACTCTCCCCCCAAAAAAGATAATTGAGCCCAGGTACTCTGTGGTTTCTGGCTGGAAGTACATGTATATGCTTGTATACCATTAGTCATGAAATACTGCTGCAAGAGTTAGGATAGGAAGTGGACAGTTGTTTTTTGCACATAAATGCAGGATATCATTGTTTTTCTTAAGAGCAGGCATATAGAGTGGCAAACCTCTTAATTTCAGTCTTGGGTGTAACCTGCAATTACCCAGTAATAGAAAGATAACTAAATGGTTTCTTTTAAAGCCTACTTGATTGAAAAACTTCAGTAGTCCTAGTACTTCTTCTAGACTTTATAGGAAAGTAACTGAGCTTTTGCAGATTTGTATTTTAGTTAGTTAACAAATGATGTATCTCTACTGGTAGATTTGATGAATGAACATTTTGCTGTGGAATTTTTACCTTTAGGAAGGCAGTAAGCTTTTCTGTTGTCTAACATGATTTTAGGTCATGATTTTTAAGTCTAACAGTCCAGTTGATGAATTGAATCCTTGGAAGCTGTTTGGTTGGCAGTGGAGTAGAGGTGCTCAGATTGGAGCTGTTCACTGCTGGTTCACTCACTTACCTTCCAGTGTAAGTTCAGACCATTGCAGAGAAGGAAATACAGGTAGAAACTGGAGGAGCTGAATATTATTTTTTCTCATCTTAGAGTGTAAAATAATTGTGCCTATTTTGTTACAAATTAACTTCAGTTTGTCATGCCTCACCTACAGCTAATGCTGTGGTTTAGTTGGTATTAGTTTTTAAAGGAAACTTAGTCTTTAAACACTATCTTAGAAAGCTGATACAGGTTTTTAAAGAATAAATCTACCTTTTGCTCTGAGAACCACTGTTTTAAATGCAGCTTATTTTACCATTTATGGTTTTCTGTGATGTTGGAATATATAGGTATATAATAGAAAATACCCACTGCTATGATTAGCTGGTTTTCTGTAGAGAAGTTGGCCTTAAAGTAAATGTATTATCCTATTTCTTGAGATTTCTTGTACAGATAATTCTTTAAATTCTTCTGCCTTGAACTGTTCATAAAATATGATGGATCTTGTCTCCTATACCTTGTTTCTGTGGAGTAATTGTTGTTAGTAACAAACACGAGAGCAGCACTTGGGAAAACAAAGCTGTGCATAGGAGCTAAATATTGGTGTAGAAATCAGAATTAATATTTTATCACTAGAACATCATTAATGATTTACTCAAAGTTCTGTGGAGAATACATGGTGTTCTATGTGAACACAAATCTGGGACACCTCTTCACTCCAATTAGAATAGGCACATTTTTTTGGATGGCTGGGTCTGTAATATCCTGAATCAGATCTCTAAAATCTTGAATAAAATGCTGCTTTTGAAAATTATTTTGAAAATTATTGCAGTAGAAACTTAGTGTGGAGATGGGTGACTTTTAATAGTGACAATTGAAATTTGAACAGGTTCTTAGGAGAATGAAGGCAGCACATGGTTACCTCTGTATGCTCTTGTTTTCCTGCCCTCTTAATTCTTCTGAGCAAAGCAGCTTCTCCCTACATTTTTCTCTTTTTAAAATTGATTTTGATGTTAAGAAGTACTTGTGTGAATCCTACTCTAACAAGTCACAGGGACTCAGAATGGTTTGGACTGGAGCAGACCTTAAAGATCATCCAATTCCACCCTCCTTCCATGGGCAGGGAAACCCCCTCTAGATCAGGTTGCTCCACGCCCTATCCAGCCTGGCCTTGGAGCCCCATCCTTCCAAACCTGAGGCAGCCCCAGCTTCTCTGTGCAGCCCATGCCAGGGCCTTGCCACCCTCACAGCCAAGAATTTCTTCCCAGTATTCCATCTAACCGTGTCCTCTGTTAGTTTGAAGTCATTCCCCCTTGTCCTGTCATTTCAGGTCCTTGTCCAAAGTCCCTCTCCAGCTCTTGGAGCCCCTTTAGGCACAAGAAGGGGCTCTGAGGTCTCCCTGATGCCTTCTCTACTCCAGGCTGAACACCTCCTGCTCTCCCAGCCTGTCACCAGAGCAGAGGTGCTCCAGCAACCCTCCTCTGGATTCAGTCCTTATGAATGTTGTTCAGTGCCTTACTGTTTATTGGATGAGGTGGATTAACTAGCCCTGCATGTGTGGTGTTGGATGTTAAAAAAATTAAGGGAAGGTGTATGAGAAATGCTTTATGGATTGGGGAAAAATACCCAGTCCTTACTAATATTTGTTATTTTACATTGTCAGAGGTTAAGGGGAGGAGGAAGAGGAATTCTGGTCTTTTAAGTAAAAGAAGTTGTTTTTAAGCTCCTTCCACCTCCTTGTTTGCATTTGTTTGTTGTTGTACCTGTAGTGGCCTGCATCATGCAGCAAAGCAGAGATTTCTTTGTTAGGATATGTGAGACCACTACAGAATTATGCCAAGCAGGAGTTAACCTTTGCTACATTCATGTGGTGATAATTTTGAATCCAGACTAAAACCCAATTCATCAGCTGGTTTTTGAATGTTTTTTTTTTTTGTTCCTAGAAGGCAGATAAGTTTTTCAGGGATTTCTGGGTTTGTAAATCCAGCAGCAGCAGCTTGTATTGATGCAGACACAAGGCAGTATTGCTTTGCTTTTAATCAATTACAAAGCCAAATAGTACACAGTTTATGAAGCTAAATAATAACTTTTTCAAGGGGTTTCATGAAACTTGCATCCTAACTTTACTTATGCATCTCTACTGTTGGAAATATGAAAATTTTAGTAGAAGCAGTGGTTTTGCTCATATTTGGATACTGGGGTCTCCCATGAATTTTTCTAATCTTGGCTGTTGAAGAGATCCCTTAATCCACCTTATTTTTGTGCTCTGAAACCTTAAAATGTTAGAATGGCTATAAAAAGGGGTATTCCATGGACTTTTCATTGTTAGAGGAGAAACAAATGTAAAGTTTTTGAGTTGGTGGGCTTTTTCTTCTTTATTTCTTTTGCTCCAGGCTAATTCTCCAGTTAACGAATTCCACTATAATCCCATCAGGAGAATGTGGTGATGGTTTTGTAATTTATATAGTATGGTTGTCTTAATCCAGGTTCTGTCATTGTAGCAGAAAATATGAGCCCAAGCCCACCATATGATTTGGCTTTGTCCATATGGAAATAATAAACTGTAATAAATGGCCAGCTGTTGTACAATGCGGTACTGAGGGTGATTTTCTTCCAAAGTAATTATTCTTTCTGAAACTCAGACAAGCACAAAAATTATTCCCAATTTCAGGAGTCTTTTTCTCTGCAAAACTGATTGTTTGGGAGAAGTCAAAAATTTTTGAAACCTATGATACTTTCCTGCATCTTGCTGTCAGGAATTGTGGAAACAGGTGTGTGATTCTAAACAAAAGAAATTTAACTTTGAGTGAGACTGTTCATGTTTCAGCAAGTAGCTCTATCAGCACTAAATTTGTGCAGTGCCTGTGTTGGAGTCCAGCAGAGACTTCTATAGTGTGTTAATGTATGCTGAGAACTGCTTATTAAATTGGTAGTGCATCATTCTATCAGCCTTAGAGTTACTGGAATGTAGGGTGTTTGGTCTTTTTTCATATTTTAACCACACAAGGGATACATTTGTCTGCAAAATTTTCCTGAAATTTTGAGATTCAAACTTGAAAGACAAGACTTTTTCCCTTCCATGTGCTGTTTTCTTCAGAGGTATTTTGAATTTGTTAAACACAGAGTTTAAAATTCTCACCAGTGACAGTTATGTCATGTGGACGACCTAAGAACAACTTGTAGGAGTCAATATTCAGGTTAAAGTATGTCAGTGTTTAAAGCCTTTCCCTTTGCTAAGTAGCATCTTAGTGAAGTGATTTGGGTGCTGGATTTAATTATGATACTGATAACAGGTGTTTAAATGCTGATGTAAACTGTGTAAAGATCACAGATATTGATCAGCTGTGTCACAATATGTATTTTTACTCATTGATGTTACTGTAATAATTCCATTACTGATTCCAGTATACACTGATACACTCAGACTGACAGGTACACACAAATTAATATTTGGAATTCATGAATACAGAACATTGTGATGAAATTTGGTGTCTTCCCATAATGGCTGTGTTTTTATTGAGCTGTAAACCTGCTCTCCTGTTGCAGATACTAAATGGAGAAAGTGTAAGGAGATTTAAGAGTCAGGTTGACTGATTATTTTGTCCCTGTTCTTGGATGGGTTTCCTAATACATGTAGTAAATAGACCATTTTCTTAAGGGAAATAAATATCTTGGAACTGCTGGATAATCATCCTAAACTTTCTAAAAACCTAGTGACTTAACTGACCATGATGTTGTATTCTTTGGCATTTGGAAAGCTGTGCTAATTTTAGGAATTTTTTTTTCTGATTTTGTAGCTTAGATACCAGCATGGGCTGAGTACTCCAGATCTAAGGCAAACTCTTCCTAACCTGAAAAACTTCATGGAGCTTGGACTGATGGTTAGGTGGTAAGTATTTTTTGTAATTTATAAGAAAGAGGTGGGTACTACAAAAAATCGAAGGTAAGGATTTGTCTCAAACAAGCAGCTCCTCTTCACAAGTTGAGAATTCTAGGTGAGATTATGACCTTCCCAAAATACAGACTCTGTAACTGTCCACAACTTTCTACTGTTTTCTTACGCTCTTACAAGTTCTTCCATATGATGGGCCCACAACCCTTCTCAGAGGTTGATGTAGCAAGGGAATCCTGTTTGAAAAAACAATGTTCTTCACTAGAGGGAGGTGAATTAATTGTTGTCATAAGACTGTATTTAATGTTTGGTAGCAGGTGCACCTTCTGTACCAAACTGATCAAGTAAACAAGTCGTAGCCTGGGCAGTCCCTGACTGTAATTCAAGTGAACTGCACAGGAATATAAAAGATAAGCAGCACAACCTCTGTAATACAATTGCTGCTAATGAAAATAGCTGTTGCATGTTCACTGTCGTTGCTAAATGAGAAGCTACATTAATAAATAACTGAAGGTTATAGTATCTCCCACAGAAATCCCGTGTACTTCTGTTCTAATTCACTCTGGAGGATTAAGACTCATCTTCTTCCACTGTCTGCAGAAAATCAAATCAGACAGGTTTCTGTGTTCCAAGACTTAAGTTAGTTTAGGTTTATCTTGCAGCAGTTGTTTGAGCAGGAGGCTTAACCAGTTTTCCTTAAACTGAGGTGAACTTCATTAAATGTGAAGAACAGTTTACTACCCAATGGATTTCAACAAGTGATGGTTTGTATTCACATGGTTTTAATTTATGCTCTTTGAATTGCGTGCACTCATGCAGTCTCTTGCTTTAAGCAATTGTTTTGTCCTGCATTCTCATCTAATCATAGAATTACAGAATGGTATTGTTTTCCTGCCTTCTTAACTCTCATGAGCAAAGCAGTTTCTTCTCCCTACATTCTCCTCTTTTTAAAATTGATTTTGATGTTGAAAAGTACTTGTGTGAATCCTACTGTAACAGGTCGCAGGGAATCATAGAATGGTTTGGGCTGGAAGGACCTTAAAGATCATCCAGTTCCCACACCTTGCCATGGGCAGGGACACCTCCCAGTAGATCAAGTTGCTCCAACCCCATCCAACCTGGCCTTGAACATATCCAGGGATGGGGCAGCCACAGCTTCTCTGGGCAACCTGTGCCAGGGCCTCGCCACCCTCACAGAGAAAATTTTTTTCCCAATATTGCATCTAACACTTCCCTCTGGCAGTGGAAGGCCATTCCCTCTTGTCCTGTCATTCTAGGCTCTTGTCCAAAGTCCCTCTCCAGCTCCCATGGAGCCTCTTTAGGCACTGGCAGGAGCTTTAAGGTATCTGGAGCCTTCTCTTCTCCCAGGCTGAACACCCTCACCTCCAGGTTGCTGTTTGGAGTCTTGGCAAGGGAAAACAAATATAGGAGTAGGAAAAGTTTCCTCTTTCAGCAACTGTAAAAAGTGTTGCCTGATGGAAATTCAGCTCAGCTAACAGAGGAAGTAAATAGGTCCTGAGAAAAGGAAGCTCAGCCCCTTGTGCAGTTTTATTCTGTAAGTAATTTCAGACACAGCTGAAAAGATTCTCCCTGCTTTTGTTTTTTCTCTAGCAAGAAAAGCCTTCTTCATTAGGAAAATATTACTGTGAGTCTTCGTGTGGTATCCCTCACAGTAGTATAAAAATCCTCAGATGATGTGTGATACCCTTAGAAAATTTGAAAATGAAGGTCCAGACTGTGATATCTGTAGCACTTCTCTCTGCTCATCAGTAGAGTGGGAGGGGTGCAGGTCATGGCTGTCTACTACAGTCTTGAATAAACAGAAGTGGGTTGACACTGGAACATATGAAATGGGAATTATTTTCAGTGTGGATACCTGTTCTTCCCTTCTGGCATGTGCTGTCTCTGAGGAACTGATCTGGAAACTTTAGTTATGCTTCGGAGCTTTTGCCACCATACAATCCTGTTGTTTTTTATAGGTGATGCACAATCATTAATAAAAGAAAGCACTTTTTTTTTTGGCTGGATAATATTTCCATGTAGGAATATTAAGCATAATTCTTCTCGAGTATTCCATTCCCTTCTCCCCATGGTGTCTATGCCTCATTTCCTTCTCATGTCCGGAAGTTGTTAATTTTTAACTTATTTCTTTTTTAAACTGATGATTCCAATCAATGCTTCTTAATGCTTCCTAATAATATGAATGGAAATGAGGCTTTACAGGGAGTCTGTCTTGAGGGGAAAACTGGCTAGACTTTCATAATTGGGCAGAATACAGACGTCCACTGTCCTGTGGATAATACCTGACTACGAACATTGAAACAAGCAGACAAGCTTCTAGCTGTTAAAATGAATATTTGAAAGAATTTTTTGTTTTCAGGTTACTGTGAGTCATCTGATACTCTCTGACAAGGTGTAGTCAGTACAATATTTCCAGGTTATTCTTTGTTTGCAGGATAAGAGCAGAGAGACAAGAGGTTTTCTTATCCACATACTCACTTGCACTGCCTGATTTGTTTGGTTCTCTTGCTGATCTTCAGTTTCCTTTCTCAGCACTGTAGCTAGGTTTTTCTGAATTTAAGTTCTGTCACCACCATAATCATTACCATTTTAGATTAAAAGTAAACCCAAAAAATGCTCCATGGCTTTTGTAGAAGAGCTCACTTATTTCATACATCCATCAGAGCAAATTTGGCTGTAAAGTGTCTCCCTCAATCTTCTGTGAGTTCCCCTTTTTTGCTTTGAGCTCTGGGCTAGCCTTTGGCCCTTTGGAAATTCTGCAGAGTCTAGTGTTTGTCCATCAAGGTTTAGTGGCTTGTTCCCTGAGCCTGGTGAGATTTGTGTTGTCTTGGTTTCTCAGGCATTACATTTAAATGATTAATAAATGTTTTCACATCCCAATTTATGTGATTTATTGCAGCAAGCTTGCAGATCTGCAAGCTCTGCTTCCATCTTCATACCTCTCCTGGTACCAATATTCTGCTGTGTTTACTTTTGTCCCCCAAATCTTTTCTGTTTCCTTTGGGGAATACTTCTCTGTTTCCAGCTTTTTAGTCTTGGAATTTTACTGGCTTCCAGAAAAGTAGCTCAGTTTTTTAGGTTAGCTTTTGTGGATGCAAAAGGCCCTATGCAGATTTTGTCTTAAATCCTTTTTCTTGTTAGCAGGCAGTTTATACCAGCATTTGAGACAGAATCATAGAAAGGTTTGGATTGGGAAGGACCTTAAAGTCATGTTGTTCCACTTCCCAGCCAAGGGCAGGACACCTTGCACTAGACCAGACTGCTCCAAGTCCTGTCCAGCCTGGTCTTCAATACTTCCAGGGATGGGGCAGCCAGACTTCTGTGGGCAGCCTGTGCCAGAGCCTCACCATCCTCACAGCCAAGAATTTCTTCCTAATCTCTAATCTAAATCTCCTCTCTTTTAGTTTAAAACCGTCCCCCCTTGTCCTGTCCCTCTCTGCCTCTTTTAAAAAGTTGCTCTCCCTGTTTCTCATAAGTCCCCTTCAAATCCCCATTTTCGTGTAGTCTGTCCACTTTTAACATTTTTAATTAAAATAGTTTTATTCATTTTTGCACGTTCAGATTTACCTTTCCCAAGTTTAGGCTCTTTAGATTATAGTTGCATTAAATCAAAAGACTCTGACTCATTTTCTCTCCTATTCTTCAGCTTTTTTCCTTTTTTTTCACTTTGTAACTTATGAGGGATAGTATTTGTGATTAACAGAAAGTAAAGAACATGCTGCAAACTTGAGCAGACTAGCAAGAAGATTTTTTTCTTAGCGAATAGACAGTAGACTTATCTAAATACACTATACCCCTTTTGAATGGCTTGTCTGTAGGCAGGGAGATGCCCTTTTGAGGTGCATTTAAAGGTTTTCCTCAAAAATACTTGAGTGCCAAGGCTTAAATTTGTGTTTTGAGGCTGTGTCTTGATTAATATACTGCTAGAATCAAGAGGAGCCCAAAACTTCTTAGTTATGAAAACTCTGATGGCTTGATTTATGAAGATTTCATTTTTAAAAAATGTGTTGCCGAATTTCTTTGCTGCCAAAAGATGCACTTTGATCTTAACTTCATATTGGCAGCCTTCCTATTGCTATTGTACATTATTTTACCAGTAATCTCTAAGAAGGTGAGAAACTATCACAAGCTGCTTTTTAGGACAGTTGACATGATGTTGGCTCTGAACTGCTCATGGAGCTTCAAGCATTTCAAATAGCTATAAACCAACTAAAACACCTTCATTTAGTGTTCTTACTGCCATGAGGCCATAGTTTACAACACAAAAAGATGAAATGGTGTTTAGGTTTTTGTGGGTTTTTTTAAGCATTCTCATAGCAAAGAACTGTAGCTGTGGGTTTTGGCTTTTGGTCAGGCAGTCAAAATTTAGTATTTTGTCCAGCTGTGATCCAGTAATGTTCCTCACAGGAAATATTTTGTGTGGAGGAAAAGATACATATTTGAGCCTGTAAATTGTATTTTGTCCCTCATATTGCTTTACAGTTTCTCCGAGCCACTTGCAGACAGATTGAATAATCACAGGTGAATCTGACCGAAGAAACGTTTTATCAAAACTGCAACCAGTTCGCTAAGAAAATAATTTCAGAAATGTTTGTCTTACTTCAGTCACTTTATCTCACCTGTTTACAGTGGGGAGTCTGTGTCTTCCACCTTAAGACTAAGAATGCTCAAAGTGACTACTTGGAACTAGTGAAAATTAGTATTTTGGGAGAAAATAGCTACTTTGTCATTTTGCTGCCAGAAAAACTTAGGGCTAAAGTCAGACTGTTAGAATTGGCTTTTGAGATTTGGATACAATTGAAACATTGAAATTGGTGACCTGAGGCTTCTCATTGCTTTTTTTTTTTTTTTTTTTTTTTTATAATTTAGAAATCCTGCTTTCTGACAGGAACTGTACATTCCCATATGCGAAACCAGTACTAGTGTCATCCACTAGACTAAAAAGTCATCAGGCCCTAATGACAGTTAATCAAATCAGTTTTTAATCTCCACAAGTCACAGGCCATTCTTCTTGGACAGATGTCCACACCTGTCTGGTGTCTCAGGAGACCAACCATTGTTGCTGGATCCTGAATCAGCCCAACCTGAGCAATTCAGCTCAAGGCTGTGCCTTAGAGTAAAGAGCTGTGCTCCTGCAAGCCAAACCCTTCTCACTGGGGACAATACCTCACAGTCTCTAAAGTGTGTGAGTAACTGGATGAGAGTTTTCTAAAATTATTCTCTTTTTCATATACTTTTATATATTTCTATTCATTTCGTGAGCTGTGAAGCTCAAAGGACAAGGGACAATGTCTTTAAACTGATGGAGAGTGGGTTTAGTTTAGAAATTAGGAAGCAATTCTTCCCTGTGAAGGTGGGGAAGCCTGTGTTCAAGGCTGGGTTGGATGGGGCTTGGAGCAACTTGGTCTAGTGGAAGGTGTCCCTGCCCATGGCAGGGGGATTAGAACTAGATGGTCTTGAAAGTTGGTTTCAAACCAGACCCTTCTGGGATTCTTTCTCTGGACTTTACCTTGATATCAATGCTGTGAATTCTAGTAACAGTACTGCCTCAAGGAAAACACAAATGGAATAGACACCCTCCATCAGCTGCTTGTTTTCATAGGTATTAATAGCAGCCTTGTATTTTTGAGCTCTGTGCCTCTGTCTAAACATTACTTCTGAACTAAAACCTCTACATGACTTCCCATGCTCACCTGGAGGGAGGTGATAGCACAGGAAAAAACATTTAATCCACATAAGTCATTATGGATTTATTTTACTTGCCTGCAGACTATGTCCATTATTCTACTTAAAAGAGAGCTATTTATCTTCTCATGTTTGCCGTGTAGACACTTCTCACTTAGCCTGAGCTTGTTGCCTAGGTTGCCCCTGTGATCAAGAAAAGGCATCCAGGGAAGATGACTTTCCCAGTGATCATAACTGGCTCTCAAATAGGGGATTAACACTCTTGTCTCATTTTTCCTCTCCAGTGACTGTGGAACTCTTCAATGGCTGATCTCCAAAACCCTTTATACATATTTACTTCTATCTAGATGCCTTAGATAATATTTGATAAGCAGACAAACCGTACTATTGACTTCATTCCTCCATTCTCAGATTTGAGATGTTATCCCTGTATTTATTCCTGACTGAAGCTCAACACATCCTATTCATATTTATTGGTAGCAATGGGCAGAGTTCTGAACGCTGCTCCCATATTTCTCCAGCAGTTTAAAACCTGGTTTTGAAGCCTTAAGGTCCATTTCAATGCCTGTCAACCAAGGAATCTAAAAAAAAAAAGAAAAAAGAAACCAGAGTAAACCTTCATAACACTTCTGCTATCCCCCCCACACCTTCTTTTCTCTCCCACTGACAATGTAAAGAGACAAAACCTGAGACTTTCAGTCAGTGTGCCACCTCTTCTTCAGTTCTCTTAGGGATAGGAGTCTCTCTTGCCATGCCATGGAGACTTCTCCACAAGAAACAGTTGTCTTTGGCTTTAAGGTCACAGTGAATCAGCCCCCAAGTAAAGGAAAATCTCTTTGCAGTGTGAAAGTCTCTCCCATGCCTTGCAGTTTTCCCACAGCTGCTTTCATGGGCCATGTTAACTTATGGGGTACTAAGGATGAGCTGTTATAGCATAAAAGCAAAAGTTCTCTTCAGCCATCTCTAGGAAACAGAGGTTTTCTTCTGTTCCTGGGGCAGGGTTTCTCATCCCTCTCATTTTGTTCTGTTCAACATACTTCAACATCTGCTTACTTCAACACGGGTGCTTCTGCTCATGGCTGTGGATAGAATGCTACATCCCCCCAGTGCATTCCAAGAGTTACAGGGAAAAAATTTAAGTCTGATGTATCAGTTATATCTTAACCATAATCTTACAAGAGAATTTCAGCCCAAGACTAAGGGATCTCCTCAGTCTCCTCCCATATGGGATTTGGCTTCTTCACTGACCTCAGTGTCCCATGTTGTTTTCTCTACGTGTCTTCATCCTTTTTCCTGATTTGGGAGAGAATTGGTGTTCACAGGTTCATTTGTTCTCAAGCTTTATCAACTGAAGCAGTTTTGTATAGACTTCTGCAGTGCTGGAAGGTTGATCTCATCCAGGCTCTGCATTGGTGGGATCACTCACTGTGCCTCTCTGTTGGCCGCGGGGTCTTCACCGACACTGTGCGAGTTGTGCTGGCTGCTGGCACCACCCTGTGTCTTCTCTTCATGTGGGGCACTGTTATAAATGAATACTCCAATTTAACAATTAAGGAAATTTATTAAATTATCAGAGTATAAACTTGGAAAAAGCCACAAGCGAATCAACTCTGAGACAAGCGATAAGGGTCGGGGAGACTTTGGATTTGGCCTCTATTGCACCAAAGTCCCTGTGGGTCTCCAAAATGTCATTTCGAAGGGATCTGTTTTATACAGTCTTTTGGACTCTGGAAGGGGGCTCTTCTTTAGCATATTTTAGCATATTATCGTAGTTTTTTTCTTTCTTGCTACCACATTTCTGAGAACCGGTGGATAATTCCTGAAATCCTGCAAGGTGAAAACTTTCAGGGATAAACTTCTAATGATGGCTATCAAGTGCCTCTTGATGGGGTCTTGTCAGAAGGAAAGAAATCCCTTGAAATATACATCCCGTGAGACAGTGTCCTCCTGGTGTTTGAATCTCCATTCTTTATCACGTAGCCTATTCCTGCTTGTTGCCCAAAATTGGCTTGGTATACAAGATGCTGTGGTTTTAATTTCCTTTAGCACAAATTATTGTGTAACATATCACAGGCACCAAAAAAAAAAAGAAAAAAGAAAAGCTGCTGCTTCTGTCCTGCTGTCTGCTGCATGGCTGGCTAAAAGCAGCCAAGGAAACAAACTTCATTGCAAGCCATGCTGAGATAGCCACTGCAGCACAGTGCTGCCCCAGCCACACCGATTTTGGCCAAGCAGTCCCAGCCGTGCGGCTGCTCCCAGCCTTGGGGCCCCCTCCAGCACCGGTCATGGGGCCATTCCCAGTGCTGGTCCCAGCCACATGGTTGCTCCCGGCATTGGGATGGGCCCTGAGGGCATGGCCCAGCAGTGCTGCCAGAAAAAAGGACCAGTGGGCTTTCCAGGAGGTGGCTTGGTACTGCTGGGAAGGGGCCCCAGCCACCCCACAGGGATGGGGTCTGGCAGGCTTCCTGGGAAGGGGCATACATCGCAGCAGTGCCCAGCCTGGCCAGCTCCCGGTTACCTGTTCCAAGGCCAGAAGCAACAGAGCTTTTCACAGGCTTACCTGTCCTTAAATATGTTTTCACAGAGGTCTATGCAGCTCTTTTAAGTGGTTTAACTGGGGGTTGATCTTCAAAACTAGCCAACTGATTGGGTGTGCCAGATCCCCACAGGGAACCACCCTCGCAGCCCATGGACTCCCTCCCCACCTAAAAACCCCAAACCATCTGTTAAACCATGACACAAGATTTTCCCGTGCCAGACAAAATGTATCAGGCCTTGAGCAGGAGTTTCTTTTAAATGAAGTTCATGAAGGACATCCTGACAGTGGCTGAATCTTAGAGTTGTATATTCAGTAGATCAATAATAGCTGTTTTTTTACTAATTTTTTTTAATTCGGGAGGAAAATGAACCAGCTGCTTATGTTAATGTATAGCATGCTATTTATATATAGGGTGGTGATTATAGTCGCATAAATATTGAGCTGATGAAGGAAAGTTCTCATAACACACCTGAGATGATGTAAAGTGGATTTTCCAAGTTACAGAGCTTGAGACAGTGAAAGTAGCTTGTAGAACTGTACTACAGTTAGACTTGTAAATTAGGCTTGATTGGTTCATGTTCCTTAAGAAATGGAGGTTGGCAATTGTCCAAAGAGTTTTGGAATGACTGGCACAGAAAAGCAGAAGATCTGGCAAGAGTAACCCTCTGTAAATAGTGAAGTTGTTGTGGTTTTTCTCCTTTGTGCAGCTGTCAGGGAAGTCTGCTGTTGGAGTCTTTGTCCATAGAGAATTCAGATGTTATTACTCACTTTTGAAGAGTTTATGATGACCCAATACAAGCCATAAATACGTAAATATATGGTCAGCAGTAATATTCCATAAGTGCAGCTCAGTCCTATAAAATTGTGTTAACAGTGTGAATTAGCATAATGTGATGGTTTCTTGGGTGATTGGCTTGCCAAACCATAGAGCTGTGTAAGTGTTCCTACAAAACGTATTTTTCACTGCAGCTGTTCCCTGGGCTCTCTTCTGTGGTTCATATGGCATGTTTGGGGTTTTAGCACTTTGGGATAGAAGTTGTTGGCCAAACGGAGCCTGGAGTTGTGATAAAACAGTTGCTTCAGCCTTTGGTTAAACATCTGTGTTGCTCGTGAGCGTGCCTGATGGGTGTGATCTGTTCTTCCCTTCTTTTACAGCGATCGACACCATACTTCCAGTGCAATTCCTGTTCCAAAGAGACAGAGCTCTAGCTTCGGCAGATTGGATATTGGTTTTTCCAGTGGGCTTCCTTCTCCAGATAAAGGACTCCGAAAACGAGCCAACACGGGAAGTGAGAGACTACAGTACAAAACTCCTCCTCCTAGTTACAACTCTGCTTTAACACAGCCTGTTGCTGTCACAGCCTGTGTGGGAGAGCTGGATAAAAAACCTGGACCCATATGTTCTTCCTTGGACACCTGTATGGAGTCCTCCAAAAGAAATACCAAAAAAGGCCAGGACTTGTGCAGTAGTTTAAATGGAGAAAATGGAAGCCTAAACAATACCCAGGACAGGCAGGAACCTTTCCTAGGACGTTCTAGTGCAATAAATGGGGCGTTTCTGCCTGGCGAGTGCTCTGGCCCCATGAACAACAAGCAGCCCTGTGAGTTTCAGCCCCCGCTCAACCCCGTGCTCTGCTGCACCGTGGAGCAGGCAGAGGAGATCATGGGTATGGAAGCAACAGGGTTCAGCACAGGAGATCAGCTGGAAGACTTTACCTCCATCCCAGTGGAACATGCTGTAGCGGTTGAGTGTGATGAACAAGTGCTAGGGGAGTTTGAGGAGTTCTCTCGAAGGATCTGTGCACTGAACGAGAACATGTCCAGCTTCCGCAGACCTCGCAAGAGTTCGGACAAGTGAGCTCGCACGGAGATTTGATAGCAGACATTGAGGTGAAATCAGTGATCTGAAATAGAAATAAAATTGCACTTATTCTTTATATTAATTATGAAAATAAAAAAGCTTAAAGTTGTTCCTATGGTGTTAGACAAATGGACTTGAGCACAATAACACAGGATCATGGTGTATTCACAGCCCAGGTAACTTCATTCTGCTTTAAGTCCTTTTCTGTCTGGTATTTATAATCTGTTGAAGGTTTTGTGGGGTTTTTTTTCTAGGGCATTGGAATCCATTTATAAAGGCTTTTCTGAAAACAACTTCTAGTGATGATCAGCCCCCTCTATGAATGTTTGTTATGTTCTTAATTATTATTTAGAGTTAAATTTATTTTAATCTTTTCAGAAGAAAAACCCTTTAATTTAATATATTTTTATGGTAAGATGTCTTTACATTCTCCCATGTACTCCTGTGTATGCTTGAGCAGTGTAGTCAGTATTAGAGAAATACCATGAATTTGGTACAATTGGACAACTTTATTTTGGCTGTGCTCTGTAGCCTTTGAAGTTCTAGTTTGCACTGAGGAGTCTTCACTTGGCAGTGTGAACTTGCCAGAGAATGAGCACCTGTGTGATTTTTTTTGTAGTTTCCTTGCACCTGGTTAATCAGAAATGACATTTGGGGGTTTTTCCACTCCTCTTTTCCTCCAAACTTGCTCTTCCTACCAGTGGAAACCTTGAGGAATAAACCACCTCTAAGGTTCTGTGTAATAATCTCAGCCTGACCATTCCCCACTTAGGCTGGGCACAGATCTCATTAGTAGAGACTTAATGAACCCAGTACCAACGTGGGGTTCAGCTGCTGCCCTCCAAGGTGTGCAGTGGGGACAGTGTGCCCTGAGACACTTCAGACATCTTCCAAAAAACCCAGACTGGGAATGAAGCACTTTGGAATTAGGTCAATGTGTGGAATTGCTCCATCCTCTGTGAAAAGGAGGCACTTAACATTATTCATCTGAATTTTTATTTTTTTAACCATCTATACTTTGAGGGAAGAGACTTCCAGTGGTTTGCTGGAGGTGCAGATTGCTGTTGAGTCGGTAACCACTGCCACATGTGTTCAGCTGCACTAATGAGAAAGCAATTTGCAGCCTGCTTTGTGATTCCTGGTATGTATTTCAGTTTGGATTTCATTGCTCTTGCTTTCTATATTGTATACCCAAGAATCTGAGCTCAGTTGTGAGCTCTGAAATATAAAAGTATATAGCAGAATAAAAATACTTCATCTTGTCTGGCTTTTTTTTCTCTCCCTGGTTTATGTTTTCTTTTGAACCCACAACCTAGTCTTTTCCTAACTTCAGTGTAAGGCTAGCTGAAATTAACTTTTAAAAAATATGGATATGTATAATCTCAGCTTTCTGTTGTCAAAAAAAGATGTGTTTGTGAGAACCAGTATACATAATAGCACTGTTCTAGAATATGCATTTTTCCAGGTAACGCCTTAATAATTGTATTAAAACTATATTCACATTTCTTCAGTTAGCTTTTAATGGTTGTGTCCACAGTTGAGTGGTTGGATAGAGCCTCTCTGCAGCAGTTTGCTAGCTTTGGTCTATCCCAGGATGATGTGCTAGATGGGAGCACTTGGAAACCTTGATTTTGAGACACTGAAAATGATTTCATGTTCAGTACAAAGTTTGACACATCCATGAATATCTTCTCCCCCAGATTAGCTCCTCTGTTCAAACCTCATGAAAACTTCCCTGAAGGAAGCGCTGCAGAAGCTTTGGAAAGGAATGGGTAGGAAGCTCTTGCTGTCCTTTGGCCTAGAGAGGGAGAAATAAACACCTGAAAGAACAGCACTTCGTAGTGATGAGCATAAGATAGCCTGTCCTGGGCCCTGTGCCATCTTCTGATACCAGTGTAATTTCAGGTGAAATTCAGTAACTTGGGGTCAGTTTTGCACCATGTGGGATGGGGTCTGGCATACTCGAGGCAGCACAGGCCTGTTTGTGCACACACTCGTGTTCCTGTATAACAGAAAAGCATCAGCTTGTGTGGGATGGTGACTTTTCAGAGCAACCCAAAGAGTAGTTGTGAAGTCACTGCATTTTGTAGGTGAACATGGCAATTTAGCAACATGTGAAAGTAGATTTGTACAGCATCAGTGGGACTTTTTTTTCCATTAGTTGTTTATTTCTCAGGTTGCACAAACCAAATGAAGTCTAGTTCTCCTCCCTAATGTTGTGTGGCTGTTCCTGTTTAACCCTTGTAATTGGTAATGTGCTAAACACTACGGTTGATTTTTGCATCTGTTGCACAAAGCTGCTCAGATGGGCTTTCTATAGATTATCTTTAGTTAGCCTTAAATTATCCCTGTGTTTCTCTTGCATTTCTGCCACTTTCCATGTAGCAGGTGGTGTGAGGTGGGACAGCTTCACAGGGCTGATGGAGCATTGACCAGCTCCTTGTGGCTGTCAGGAAGGGGGTTGTACAGACTGCAGCTGTGTCACAGCTTTCTCCTTTTGGTGTTTATTTTTTTTCACCCCCTGTAAATTACTTTGGAAATAGTGTAGTGGAAGAGAAACAAACAGGAGGTTTGAGGGTGACATAATGGATCACAGTGTATGTTCAATTTTCAAGAGCCTTTCAGTTCCTGCACAGCTGTGGCACTTAAAAGTCTGCAACTGTCTTCAAATTAAGAAAACATTTCATTGCAATCTCAATCTAATCCTTCATTAGAAATCCTTAAGATTTTTGAGCATATTAGTTTTGGAATATCAGATCCCACTATATTTTTATAGCAAGCACAACAGCATTGGTTTATCCTTGCTTGACCAGGTATTTAAAATAAGCGAGACCAGAATATTGCATAATAAATGACACATTTAAACTCTGTTGGCAATTGCGGGAAAGCTCATCTGTCTTTATAAAATAAAATTGATTTGTATCTCTCAATTTGTGTGTCTTCTTCAATGGATCCTTTGTGTTTGTTTTCTTTATGAGCCTGGTTTAAACCCCAGTGGCCTTGCCAGCCCCAAAACTCCTTGGCTTATTGTTCATCAAATCAATATTGCTTCCACTGTGAATGGTTGGGCAAGAAGACTTGCCTGAAGGACTCACTGCCTTGATGGCTCCAAATCCTGTCTCAGAAGAGCTGGTACTGCACTTCTTGTTCATGCTTCTCCCCAAAAGATGGCATGCAGCTAGAAAAATAGCTCCAGCCTACACTGGGGCTGGAATTAAGCTAGATTTGTAGACATTTATGGGTACTGGAAATACTGTGTTCCTTCATCAGGGAAGCACTGCTACTCATCCAGCACCTTCTGTGATTCCAGCTAATAATCAACATATAATCAACCCAAAATGGTGATGTGCACCTTGAACAGGAGTCGGCTGCACGAGTCTTGGCAGGAGTGTGTCCACAGCTCATGAGTCTCTGGTGGGAAGCAGTGAAATGTGAAGAGCTGCAGGGACTCTCCAGGAATCATTAGGAGGTTTTGTGGGTTAGTTTTTTTCCTCCTACCCAGTCTGTCTATCAGCAGAGAGTAAAAACCCAGGGCATCGTGTGTATTGTCCAGGAGCTGAAGTGGGAAGATACAGGAGAGAAACTTTACTTTAAGCTATCTTACAATGTTGAACAGCATTGCTGAAATATAATTGCCTGAAAGTGAAGAATAAGGAGTGGAAAGAATAAGATGGAGCTGCTGCTGGAAGAGTGGACTTAATCTAGGGAAACCTTGGGTTCTTCTGTGCCCTATGCTGCCACCTTTCAAATGCCAGAGAGGGTATGTCTGCTTGCTGTCTGCATTTTGACCTTTTTCAGGTGGAAGTGTTTAATGTGCTCTGTCTGCTCTGAAATGTTGTGGCATTGCTGGTATCTCTGAATTCCTTGTCCTTCCTTGGTGGAGCTCTGCTGCAGAAAACCATCTGTCTCTATTTTCAGCCCTTGCTTTTCTGGTTTTTCTTTCAGGAGTCTGTTTTTTCCAGCACCAGTTGTGTTGTGTGCTCAGGCAGGACACCATCAGTTCCTGTGCAAGAGAAGGACAAAAGCAATTGTATGGTGGTTTTCTGCAGTCTGGGAACACCTTTAAAATCCTCTGGGCAGGCTGAAAGTTACCTGGAATTCTCTAAAAACATTCCCTATTTTCTATTTCTCTGTTACATTTGTAATCTCAAAAAAAACATTACCTGTTTTGGAAAGAGATTGATAACTTCTATATTTTTCAGATGGCCTTGAAAGGCAAGTACCCTTTGGATTCTGTATGGCTTCTCCACCTATTGGTGTCTGTCACATCTCCCTTTGTCCTGTGTTGGTCTCTTCTCTCGGGGAATAAGTGATAGGACAAGAGAAAACAGGCTCAAGATGTGCCACAGGAGATTTAAATTTGATATCAGGGAAACTTTTTCCCCCAAAAGTTGTTGTCCAGCACAGGCTGCCCAGGGCAATGGTGGAGGCCCCATTCCTGGAGGGGTTTAACAGATGTGGCACTTGGGGACCTGGGTTAGGGGTGGCCTTGGCAGAACTGGGGAACAGTTGGACTTGATCATGGAGAGCTTTTCCCACCTTAATGATTCTGTGTCTGTTCAGAGTATTGACTTGGACAGCTAAAACCTCTTGAAACTACAGCATCTTCTCATTTAATTCCTTGGTGAGTTTAAGCACGTTCAGCCTTGTTCCTGCTGCACATTTTTACCATCTACCTGATTTCCTTCTAACACCTCACCTTTGGATTTCATATTCCTCATCTGCCAGATGGACCCCTCCTTTCACAGATCACTTTCCTTGGACTTTGAACACTGATACAGGGCAAGCGCAGGTTCACAACCTGTGGCAGCACTCGTTACCTTTGCCTCCAAGTGTGCCTTTAACAGCTTTTCCCCTGAGCTAGCAGGAAATGTTCTCATGCTGGAGTGAGTGGAGGGCCCTGGCTGCCTTGGCTCAGTGTTTTTATAATGATAACTTTGTCAATAACGCATAGTGTGACAACAGAAAGCAGTTTGGCTACCCTATTGTCCATTGAGGAGGCTTGCTAAATTGGGGTAGGATTTGTTCTGGGTGATAATTCCAAGATGATGTCAGCTCTGCTGGGAGCTTTAGGGGCCAAAGAGGGAAGGTTTAATCCTCCCTGATGTTAGCCAGATATCAGGTGCTGGAGTGTGTGGGTTTGCTCTATGCAGCAAAGCTTCCAGCCTTAATGAAAAGTGTTGCTGCCTTGAGCAGAGTTTGTTTAGCTGAGGAGCAGTGGAGTAGAGGAACATTTTTCATGCTCTTTGGCTGAGCATCTTGAAACTTGTGCCTCAGCTGTGATTTTCAGCATAGGATAAACAAGCAAAACAGACACCAGTGATCATTCTCTACCTGACAAAACAAATGAGTCCCAAAACTTTCCATCATTTTCATTACAAGTCTGTCCAGCCCAAGATCAGGCTACCTAGGGCAGTATTGGAGTCCTCATCCCAGGAGAGATTTAAAAGTTGTGTGAATTGTGGCACTTGGGGACAAGGTGGTGGGTTTTGCATGCTGTGGGATTGGTTGGAGTCGATCATGTTAGTGATCTATTCTGACCAAAATGATTCTGTGAAATACCTTCTTCCCTGACAAAACCACTGTGAAACAGGTGTGACTTTAGTTAGACCTAATGTCCTTCACTTTAATTTTGGTGCTAGTGTAGTTAGTGAAAGTAGGGCAAATTGGAGGCTCTGGAATCTGAATCACACAAGCAGTCATTGGAACAGAGGAGAGGAGGAGGAGCATGAAGTTTCCATGACTTGGCTGGGACAAATGCTTCTAGCCTAAGATTGTTCCCAGTGATTGGAAGCCAGAAGGAGGAGTGTACAGAGGATGGAGATGACCAGCTCCTCATGCTGCTGAGTGTTTGCAGGGAAGAAAAGAGGCTGCAAGTGCCCTGCAAATGCCATTCCTGACTTTGGTAATTCACGGTGTGCATGGCCATGGTCTGCCAGATGATTGTGTGTGCATGTGCAAGGCAGAGGAATTTCAAAGCTCCCTCAAAGCAAATGAAGTTCTGGTCTTATCCCCAGATTCACCATAAACAGGTTAGAGAATTATGGGGTAGAGTTATGAATAAAGGTTTATATTTGTTTTGTTTAAATTTTTAAAAGACTTCGGTCCTACGATCTTTGGTTGGAAAAACCAAACTTCACCTTTCTTTTCTCCAAGTATTTTCTCCATCCAGCTAACTACAAAACGTTGAGAGTCTCTGTGAGAAGAATTTGTAAGGAAACTTTTGGGAATATTAATTAGGGAGAATACCAAGAACAATAACATTAGCAGCTACCAAATAGAAACTTTACCAAAACCATTTATTTAGAGATGGTGTGTATTTGGACAACGCTCTTGCACCCTTGGTTGGTCTTGATGGTCCTCGTGGGCCCCTTCCAGCTCAGGATATCCTATGATTGGCATTGGATTCTTCTCATCTAGCTTGAAATCATTTTAAAATCTGGCATGTGTCTTGTACCTGGGATTTCAGGTTCTTCTGAGCATCCCTTGGTAGGACACCTCTTCCCACTCCTGTGTGATGGTGTGATCCCTCTGTGGATCTGAGCTTCTTGCCCTGTGTGCCCCCTGGCTGCTGCTGGGTGGGTGCAGTGAGTAATGATGGCAGAAGAGAATTAGCTCTCACTTCTGAGTGCTCAGGATGGAGCATAAGGAATGAATGGAGCTCCCCAGTTTTCCAGTCCAGCCTCCCTGTTTCCACATGAATCCAGGCTGATGCAGGAGTGTGGGTGAAATCCCAGGCACAAGCTGCCAGCAGCCCTTGGATGTGCCTGGAAAGGAAGATGTATTATCCCTCTTGCCCCTGTGCACCTCTCCTCTGGCATCCCATGCTCTGGACTAATTCTTGTGTGCCTTTAGCAGAAGGGCTGGGATCTTGTCCTCACCTGTGTCTGGGAGGATGGGAATCATGATTGCATCTGGCACTTCAGGGTCCCAGAGTGATACAAGTGGCTGTGATTTAGATGGGCACTAATAGGGGAATTTAGCCTCCCAAGATATCTGAACACTCCAGAACTCTTTGGGCAGCCTCTAATGAAGCCTTTCCAGACAAGGAAATCATGTGCAAAGTAGGAAAGGGGCTGGGGAGAGGATGAGGGGGCTCATCTCCTAGACATAGTATGTTTGTGCAGTCTTAGCTGTACAGTCTTAGCTGTTATATTTGCACATTTATATTTGCAATATAAATGAAGGCTATGCTAGTCTTTATCTGGTGAATTTCACTCTGGAGCTCCTGACAGGTGACCCCAGGGTCCAGCTGCATTCTCTCAGAGCTTATTTTTGACATTGTGATCCAAATTGACATTCAGTGCTTGAATGTACAATAAGTTCATTACAGCTAAACCCTCCACTCAGGGATTTCCTGCTGGTAAGTGTTGGAAAAATCAGGATTCCTAGTGGTATCAGACTTAAAACATTTACAGATAAAATTCAGGTTAGCAAGTCACGCCAAAATATTTTTGGAGCCAAAGTTAAACTGTCTTTAGCCCACTCCAGTGGTGCCTTATCCTTCCTTGTCTTATCCTACCTCTTCCTGCCCGGGGCTTGAGGCAGAGGCACCAGCCATGCACAGCTCCTGAACAGGGTTTTGGTGCTGCTCTCAAGGGAAGCTCGTTAAATTGCAGCAGATCAATCCACAGTCCTATGGCTAAGCACATTTCTCGAACGTGTTTTTGCAACTTAAAGTGTTTCCTCTTGTCCCTCTTTCTAAAAAGCATGAGAAAAATCCCATGCAGGATGGGAATCTCAGCCTTGGATCACAGCTCTGCAGGCAGGGAAGGACAAGGCTCTGCCCCTTTCATCTCGTGTGAATAACTGAGCACTGCAAA
Organism: Melospiza georgiana; assembly: GCF_028018845.1. NCBI lineage: Eukaryota > Metazoa > Chordata > Aves > Passeriformes > Passerellidae > Melospiza > Melospiza georgiana. The sequence continues at coordinate 14,964,748 of NC_080431.1, forward strand.
CTCTTTCTCCCACAGAAAGGGTTGCAGTTCATCAGGTGGAAGTTTGAAGGCTTTCCCGAATAAAATATGAAGGAATGTCCTGTGAGGAACTACTGTACAGCCAAGGAGAATGGACCTTTGCCCAGCTGTTCAGCACATCCTGTAGCTTTTCCCAAGAGCTGCATCTTCCAACCCCTGTCTTTCCACCCACAAGACCCAAAAAATCATGCACTTAGCAAGTGGAGGAGGAAGCTCTTCACCCAACATGTTGGTCTTTGCCTTTCATTATTCCTCTTAAATAGTGAATCACAGAATTTTTGAGCTTGTTTAGAGGGCTTTTAAGCCCTCTAAGATCATCAAGTCCAACTAATCCCCAGCAAACTACCAAGGCCACCATAAACTTTTGTCCCCAGGTGCCACATCCAGGGATGGGGACTCTACCACTGCCCTGGGCAGCCCTTGCAGGGGCTGGACAACATTTCCAGGGAAGGAATTTTCCCAATATCCAGCCTAAACCTCTACTGGCACAACTGGAGGCTCTTTTCCATTGTTCTGTCCCTTGTTCCCTGGGAGAAGAGCCTGACGTCCCCCTGGCTGCACCTTCCTGTCAGGGAGCTGTGGAGAATGAGCCTCCTTTCCTTCAGTTTGAGCCCCACTGTCTCCCTCAGGCCTCCTGGTGCTGCAGCCTCTTCCCCAGCTCTGTTTCCTTTCCAGGACATGCTCCAGCCCTTTGGTGCCCTTTGGGGTTGGGAGGGGCCCAGAAGTGCCCTCAGCAGTGCCTGGAACCCTGCCCTGGTGCTGCTGCCACACACTGCTGGTACAGACCAGGTGCCCTCGGCCTCCTTGCCCACTTGGGCACCCCTAGGTTCATTTCCAGCCCTTAATCAAAGTGAAGGAAGAAGACAAAGATTGGTGGACATTTGCATATCAAATTTGTATTTCAGGGCTGCCACAAAGCTCCTCTGTTAAGTCTCCTGACACAGAGGAGTCTCAGGGGCACCATCAGAGGTGTCAAAGCATGGAAATATTCCAGGGATGTGGGTGCTCACACTCAATCAGCTGAAGCAGGGCAGGGTGTGTTATGTCCATAAACAGAAGCATTTGGCTTGCTGCTAACCTTTGGTGGAGACCAGGAAGTTTTTCTCCAGCCTTCACTGCCCTGCTGAGATGCTGATGAGGGGTTGTCTGAAGGAGCTGTGTTGCTGAAATGCCCAGATTGCCTTCCAAGGCCAGTCAAAATAAAGAGCTTGGATTCTTTTCTACATTGGCTCCTGGTGCTGACACCTCTCTGGGGATGGTGCTGGAAGGGCCAACGTGCAAATGCCCTCTGATGACAGGCCCAGTAAACACCTCCTCGGGCTGAAGAAGTGAAAAATGACAGTAATTTCCTGCCCACGCCAACCACACAGATATGTTCCCCCATGAAGTTTTATGAGTCTGCAGAGCCTGGAAATGTATTAAAGGCAGAAAGGACTAATCAGTGGAGAGGGAAAAACTGATTGAGAGGAAATTATTGGTGTGGAACTCTGTGGAAATTTAGAAGCTCCTCTGAAGACTCAGGGTGTGATTGTGACCTGACCCAGAGAGGTGACAAAACTTCACTCGATCCAAGGTGGCGGGTTTACAGAGCCCCTTGCAGAGACTCTGACACACTAAAAGTGGGCAGGAACTGATGGAGAGTGTGGGCACAAAGCAGATGGATGTCTGAGCACTGGTGTTTCCCTGCCCTAATGATAGAATGAGTCTATCATAATTATCATGGGTTTTGTGGGGTCTCATGGCATCTTCAAGACCATCTCAGTGTTCCACAGAGGCTGCCCATGCCCTGCTCATTGGTGAGTTGTCGCAGACATCTTTTATGAAAAATCCTTTCCTTAGGATTTTTCCTCCTGAGAAGCTGAGAGACCTCAGGAACAAAATGTAAACAATAATTACCTGCTGCTCTGGAATGCAACAGGTGCATCTGTAATTGGTCTCATGTGGTTTTTTCTAATTAATGGCCAATCACAGTCAGCTGGCTTGGACTCTCTGTCTGAGACAGAAGCTTTTGTTATCATTCTTTGCTATTCTATTCTTAGCTGGCCTTCTGATGAAATCCTTTCTTCTATTCTTTTAGTATAGTTTTAATGTAATATATATCATAAAATAATAAATCTAGCATTCTGAAACATGGAGTCAGGTCCTCCTCTTTTCTCTCAACCAAAAACCCCTGTGAACAGGGTCACAGTGAGTCTTAGGAGGGGCATAGGAGGGGATGTCTCACCCTGTTTCAGGGCACATGCACTTACAGCCATGCATTTTCAGGTGTCCTGGCTCCAACCCAGAGGCTGAGGCACATGCAGGGAAGTGTCTAAACCCTGCCTCCTTCTTGCACCTTCCATCCTGAGCATCCAAACCTGGTGATTATCCAAGGGCTGGATCTCTTTCCAGCTGTTCCAGGCCTCAAGTCCCAGCTCTTCCAGTCTCAGCCACCTCCCAGAGCCCTGTGCTCATGCTGCAGAACCAGGCACAGGCAGTCTGGGTTTGGTGGGGACTCGAGGCACCAGCTGCCTGCCATGGGCCAGACAGGGTGGGGTGAAGCAGCATCCTTTGTGTGAGAGCCCCAGGAGAAACAATCCTTCTGGGGTGGCTCTGCTGCTCTTCCACTGTGAGGGATTTCATTGATGCTGAGGAGTCCAAGCAGAGGTGCAAGGGAGAACACAAATGGGAAAAAAGAGTCAAAATGGAATTAAAAAAGAGAAATACTCTAATTTTTGTAGAAGTTGTGGTTGACCTATTGCCTTCAATTTGCTAAAATGCTGAAAAATATGGTAATTGCACTGAGTGTGATCACACAACTTTTGTGAAACATTGAGTGGCTGACTCTTAGAAAAAACACCTTTCTTTAATGAATAATTTGAAAATTGCAGGAATAAAAATAATGCTTTTTGAAGGATCCAGTTTCAGCTGTGGGGAGGCAATAGACATGATCTTGTTGAAGGTGTCTCTGTTCATTGCAAGGGGGTTGGATTAGGTGACCTTTAAAGGTCCCTTCCAACCCAAATCTTTGATTCTTGGACTTTCCAAACTGAGGCAACCTTGGGTTTTTGCAACTCCACTGCAAGTTTTCCATAAGAACTCATTACTGACTTTATTGTTAACCTTATTGTGTTTTGGTTTTTTGTGAGAAACATCCCTGTATCACAACTACCTTTCCCCTCAAGGATCTTCAACTGCTTTTGAGACAAAGGCAGGTTTATTATCTCTGCTTTAGAGATGGGGAAAACAAGATGTATAAATGGGATTGGCCTGATGTGATGGAGTTTTTTACATCTGGACTAATTGCTCCCTTCATTGCTTCTGGAGAGAAACAGACACTCCTACTCATTACTTCCTAATATAGATGATTAAAATAGGTCAGGTGAGCAGCTTCAACACACTTATGCAGTGTTTGTGATGGGCATCTACAGGGAGAGGACAAGGAGAGTAGAGACAGCCTCTCTAGGATAATTTTTTCTCTTTAGCTACCCATGCAAGATACTTATATCTAAATAGTCACAGGCTCATTCCTGTCCTAGTATATGATGATGGATAGATAACCTTTCTCCATAAAAATATACATAATAAAGGGTAAATTTTTCATTGTCATCTCCAGCTTGTGTTGAACAATTTATTTTCCTCTTTTTTTTTCCCATGGAATATTGTTGTGGGTGAAGAGATCTGATCTATGTCTTTTTGAGTAATGACCCTGTTATTGTACAACCTCCAGCAGGAACAATTTGCAAAGTGTTGTGAACTTTTGAAAATGACCTGACAACAGCTCTCCAACCAGAGTGGTTTTACAGGGGTCTGTTCCAGTTCCACAGGGCTTGGAAAGAGGGAGGGGAAAAAAAAAAAGGCATCAGAGGTCTGTGCAAGCTGCCCTTCAAGTTTGTGGTGTTGGTAAAGGGGCCTTGTGTCTGCTGTGCAACACCCGCAGTGGATGCATCATTCTCTTTGGGCATGAAAAGCTCCAGGTGCTCAGTGTTTTTTGAAATAGTCTAAACCCAGAGTCACAGGTCACCTTTAGGATTTTCTCAGAAGGTTTATCTACACCCATGACCACCTGTGAACACTGAGCCAGCAGACTCATGCCCAGAAGCTGCAGAGACCTTGTGGATCAGAAGAAAACCATGTGACTGTAGATGCTGTTCCCTCCCTTGTGAGCACACAGTTCCTCTGGGCCACCAAGACTTTGCTTTGGTCAATTTTCTCCCAAATTGCCTGTAATAAGATACAGGTCCAATCACCATGAATTCAGGTGAGACCTGGATGCAAGCTGGTGCTGTAACAACTGAAATCTTCATGATGTAACATGGGCTGGTCTGGTGTACCCAGGAGTTATGGTGTGATTATTACTTGCTAGGATTCTTAGAAATTAATTTCTTCCTCCATGTGGGGTGTGGGTCCCCTGAGGGGCAGAATGGAGAAGGTGAATGCTCAGAACCAAGATTTACTCCACAATCCCACGGCAGAAAGGGTTAATGTGGGTTAATCCTGTGCCATCAGTAACAGCAACAAGAGAAATTGGCTGTGGAATCAGGGTCAGATGGGGTGAGACCCTCTTGCTGAGGTGCTTTGATGGTCACCAAAGGATTTAAAGAGAGATTTTGCTGTATGGGTGGAACGAGGAGACTGCAAGGGAGGGGAAGAGCAGGTTCATGGTCAGCGGGTGTGGAGGAACCTTCAGAGGTGTGGTGGGACCCAGAGTGGCAGGAGCACTGATACCAGCACCCTGCAAACACCAGTGGTGTGAGGATGGATGGATGGATTCTCTGTCTGTAACAAAGCAGGTGTGGGAAGCATCAGCTGGGGAGCCATGCTGGGCATTCTGCCAACACTGTGTGCTGTGTGCCACAGCTCTGGGCCCAGGGGTGCTCAGCCTCCTTCCTCTGGTGCCAGGGGATGCTGAGGGTCTGTCAGTGTGCAATTAGCAGGGTCTGGTCAGCCTTCTCACCTCACCTGCTCTCAGCGGCCTCTCCTGAGTGTGACAGGGAGCGGGGGCCCAGCCAGGCTCTGTGGCCAAATGCCAGGCCCTGCTGACACACAGCAAAGCTGGTACAGCCACAATGAGGGGAAATGGCTGTCTCAGTAATTACAGTGGGTTATACAACCACAAATGAGGGGAAATGGCTGCCTCATTAATGACAGTGGGTTACACAGGAGGAACCAAGGACAGGGACAAAGCAAGCCATCTGGGCTGGCAGATCAGGGGATTGGAATTCTCCCCAAATGGCCTGAATCCTCTCAGCCATGTTTTAACCATAGGAGCCTGATGCTGGCATCCACCTCCCAGGAACCTCTGTCCATGATATCCCTCCATCCAGTGAGACTAAAATTGGGCCTACAAGGGAGACATCAAATGTACCTGGACTCCCAAAGATGTGTGACCAACAGTCCCTTTCTCCCTGCTGAACAAAACTATGTGCAGCTGAGATGTCCTCACTGTATTCCCTTGAGATGAGCCCTTCTTCCTTTGTGGTACCAGGCTCCTCTGCAAGCAGTAAAGTTGACTTGAACCATTATTAAAATAATACAGAGACCCCAGAGATCTTTACCCAAGAGATCTTTAAATTGCTGCCTCTGAGGCTGTTGCTACTTGACTTGAACCAGGGTTTCTCCTGCTCTCTGAGTGCTGGAGCAGACCTCAGGTCTGTTCCCACAGGGCTGTGAGTGCCATGTGGCTTAATTGTCCTTGATATTTTTCTGGTCGTGTCAAGGGTTTCCTTAGAAATGTTATATAGCTGAGAAAGAGTTTATTATTTGCTGTCAGGGGGAAAATAACACCAAGGCATCTCTGAAGACATTTATAACATATCTGTGTAATGTGGAGGTTAAAATAAATCAGTAAAAAAGCCATTCTCTTGAGGGCAATATACTGTAAAATATTTCATCACAAGGCCTGGATATTATTGCACTTGCAATTAATCTTCTTGGTTATAGCACAGCTTGTTTTCTCCTGCCACGTTATCTTTCTCTGTTTTCAGCAGCCACTAGATGTCAGGGGGAAATTCTTTTGGCATTGTTTTTGAGAAAATTCCTGTCTAAGTTGGAAGCTGCTGAATTTCTGCATTCATTCGAGGTCCAAAAAAAAGCCTGATATGGTTGGAAATGCCTTGGTATCTCATCTGTGCCCCAGCTTCTCCCCTTGGTTTGCAGCCATGATCACTGCATGCAGCTGAAGAGGCTCTGGCAAAATGATAACCACAGCACTGACCATCCTTCACCCACTGCATGCAAGTCATGGATATTTTATTATTACTACTCCTGGATTTTGCCTAGGTTTAAACACTGGCTTTTGGAGCATTTGTAACACTTCTGTTATCAGATCATCATGTTGCAAGTATTCTGTGATTTGATTTTTATGACTGGAGTGAGTAGTTTTTGTTTGTGAGATGAGTGGTGGGGACAAATCTCGTAAAAGAGATAAATGCTTGCAAGGAGCCACGGCACCAAATGGACTTTGGGAGGCAGTGCTTGGGGAAGGTGAGGGGAGAAGATATTTTGTGGGTGGTTCTTGCATGCAGGGAGACCACCTTGGTGCAGATGCTCCCCTCCTATCGTGTGCACCATCAGCAAGAACCTCCTCCCCAGGAAGGGTCAGGCTCTTTCACAGAAAGAATCCAACAGGAAGGTGCCAGAGACCCACACACCACTCCTGTCTCCAAGAGTCATTGCAACACTTTTTTTTTTTTTCACACAGGGGAAAGGGGGAACAAATGCAAACTGTGAGTCCCACAGAACAGAAACACGACTGAAATGTTTTCCTGTAAGCTCTCCTCCTGAGCTGTGCACTCCTGACTCTTGAGCAAGAGCTGCCTGTGGCAACAGCTCTGCCCCTCAAAGCAATGACCTCCTAAAGAGGGCCAGCTCTCTTGTGCAGGGTCCTTATTAAGGGAAGAGAATGCTTAAAGGTAAAAGGCCAATGCAGGAGGACAGAGAGAGGGTCTCTGACATTTGAAGATGATAAAAATGCTCCTGCCTTTCTCTTGGGATCTTTTGGGGGTTGCTGTGGCCCTGAGAGATGTTAAAGTCTCTTTTCCCAGCCCGAGCGCTTGAAGAAGGAGTTGGAGCTCTTCAGTTCTTGGTCTCAAGGTCGTTTATTGCATCTTATCTATAAAAAATTTTCTCCTGCCCTGCCGAGGTCCATCCAGCAGGACAGTTCCAGGCACTCTGCCTGCTCCCAGGGCAGTGTTATGTCTTTATACTAAAAACTACATATACAATGTTTACAATTACTTTCCAATGCCTATCACCTATGTTAGACAGTGAGCTTCTACTCTAAACCAATCTAAAAGTGCCAGCATCACAGCAGAAGATGGAGGAGAAAAGCTGGACATGCCCAGTTCCCGCCATCTTACCTCCTGAACCCCCATAACAAAAACCCCAAAATCTACTTTTCCACCTCGTGATAACTTCACTATTATTTTACCTAAACTGTTGTGGCTTACTGATCTTCATATAAGGTTGGTAATTTGCTCCAGGGGTCATAATCAAAATCACAGGCATTTTGGGCTCTATGCCAGGGCTTCTGAGCCCCCTGGCAGGGGTGTTGGCCGTCCTGGACAGCCAGAGGAATGTCCTGGGTTCCCACACCTTTCATGTCCCCTGGCAGTCCTCCCTGCCCTTTGAATGCTTTTGCTTTTCAGCCCAGCCAGCTGCAAGTTTGAAGTGGCTTTTCCCCCTGTACTGGAGAACAAGTGGTTTGGGAAATTTGGAAATTTGGTTTCTGCCCGGTTCATGGTGTATTTTGATCTGTAAGTTTCCTCCTAATGTGCATGGCTTTTCTATGGGAAACTGAGAATCAGAGGATCATGGAATCATTTAGGTTGGAAAAATCCTCTAAAATCACTGAAACCAACCATTAACTCAGCATTGCCAAGCCCACCACTTTAACCACGTCCCAAAGTGCCACATCTGCATGGCTTTTAAAACCCTTCAGGGATGGTGACTCCACCCCTGCCCTGGACAGCTTGTGCCAGGGCTGAACAATCCTTTGAGAGAAGTTTTTCCTAATTTCCAATCTAAACCTCTCCTGGTGCAACATGTGTCTTTGGAGGGTATATATTTGAATCAATGCAATATGCAATAATTTTGCTGTGATGGAGAGAGGCTGCAGCAACAGACATGGTGCTTGGAACCAGATGTAGATAGCAAAGGGAGACGACCCATCCTTTGATTCAGCATCGAACTCCGATTTATTGATTCACCAGGCACTTTTTATAACGGTGTTAATTAAGCTCATACATATTGCAAAATCCGAGCTCATCATAGGTCACAGATTACACATTAACCCCTCCTTTTGTTTTCAGTACCTGTAGTTTGTTATTGAATCCAAGATTTATTTTCTCACCCTGTTATGAAAGTTCTCAAGGCCTCCATGTTTGTCAACTTTTGCTTTCCCATACCAGCCAAGGACAAGATATTTACTTGTTATTAAAAAACAACCTGAGAACTTCTGCTGTTTACATAAACGTGCCTGAGAACTTTTGTTGTTTACAGAAACAGGCTTTGAGAATTTGCTCCTCACAGCTGCCTTTTACTTTTCCATCAGCTGTATATGATTATGGCATGTGTGAACAAAACTCTATAAGCCATTTCTGAGCAAAATTCTCTAACAACCAGAGATGCTTTCTAAACATAAATTATAGGTGTGACCCATGTTTCTTTTGTGCCATGCTGTTTGCACCTTGTCCCAGCTCAGGCAAGGCTCCTTCATCTAGCTGAAGAGGTTTCAATGTATTCCAAAACTGTAAAATGCTGAAAATTTGGCAGCAAATGAAACAAAACAGTTTTTGCTCTTTTCTCTCTTCTTTTTTACTGATCTTACTGGAATGCCCTCAGCAAGGACAAAATCTCATGTAAGTTTCTTGCAGAAAGATTTTATACCTACCATTACTGAGAACGGGATTTGGTTCCTCTCCTCCAGCCTCAGCCTGTTGAACTCAGCCTTTTCCACCAAATTAAGTGCTTGTAAATCCTGGTGCTTGGAGGGAGGATGTGTGTAGGTGATCAGATTCTCTGTCTACTAGCACTGGTTTTGAAGACAAGATGAACTGTTACTCTGTTTTCCCTTGTGGTGTGAGTCTGGATATTAGACCTACAGAGACTCCTTTTTGATGGAAGTTATCAAAAGGTCCATCTGTCTGATTGTAGGCATCTAGTGCAAGCTGAGGCTGTAGAGCATTCTCCTTGGTTTCCAGCTTCCAGCATAGGAGAACATTTGTGTCTTGTTGGTCTGGGGTGATGCCTACTGTTTCTAAGTATTTACAAATGTACCATTGATCTGACTACATTTCCATTATGATTTCTTTGCTTCTTGTCCTGATATCTTCCATTTATTTCCTGTATTGTCACTTGCATTAGCCCTGATGGAGGAACAAAAAAAAACATTGCTGGACTGCCCCTTAACTTGAGCACAGGCTAACCACAGACTCAAATCACCATTTTCACTTTTTTCCCATCATTCCCAAGTGGCAAAGGTGAATAAATGGAAGGACTCTTGGCTGTTACTTTGGGCCCTGTCAAAGCCTCCTGGAAATAATGTAACCTCTATTTCCTTATCTGTCACATAGCAAAGATAGTGCGGCTTCACCTGGGGTTTGCAGCAAATGGTTGTACAGTGTTGGGAGATATTTGGGTGAAAGGCACTACAGAGCTATTAAATAATCAGGTTTACTGTGCTTTCTCAGGTGGGTCCCCTTAACGATGTAGTGTGCAAGTAGTGTGATTCTAGCACCATATTTGACATTCAGCTCTGGAGCTGAATTTCTTCAGTGCAACTTCATGGCACTGGAGGTAGAGCACTTAGGTGTGTCTTGTGTCATCAAGAGCACTTGCCTGCTTTTCTCCCCTCCTAAGCTGGTTTTCCCTCAGGAAATCCTCACAGTCCAGTGGAATTTGATCAAGGCAAAGTTCGGTTGAGCTGTACTTCTGGAATTGCACATGACTCTTCTTTCTGATGCTCTTGAATGCCACCCTGTAAATTTGCAAAGGCAGAAGACAATACACTGAGGAGACTTGGATTCTTAGCAATTTTCTTATTGAAGTGATTTATCTTTCTGGTCTCATTTACTTTCATTACTTTGAAGTTGGCCCTTTAAATCACTTTTAAGGGAGAGAAACTTGGTGATGTAATTAATTCAATGTACTGCCAGAGTCTGCGCTGAGATAAACTATGTGCTACATATACTCTTGGTGATATCTCTGAGCAATTCAAAACTCCAGCCTAGAAGAAAATGTCCATTTCCCCCCCTTTTTTTTTTATTATCAGCACAGGAGGTGATGTTCAAGCTACCACTGTGGTGGTGTTCACAGGGGTCCCAGGAAGAGACAAGGATCGCACTCCATGTTTCAGAAGGCTGATTTATTGTTTCATGATATATATTATATTAAAACTATACTAAAAGAATAGAAGAAAGCATTTCATCAGAAGGCTAGCAAGGAAAGCAAAGAATGGAATGAGTAACAAAATCCTGTGTCTGACTAGAGAGAGACACAGCTGGACTGTGATTGGCCATTAATTACAAACAACCACATGAGACCGATCACAGATCCACCTGTTGCATTCCACAGCAGCAGATTATCATTGTTTGTATTTTGTTTCTGAGGCCTCTCAGCTTCTCAGGAGAAAAAATCCTAAGGAAAGGATTTTTCATAAAACACATCTGTGACACACCACCAGTTAGGCACTGATTGCTCTGGCCTCTGTGCTGCACCAAGTACCATTTTTTGCCTCCTGGTTGTGAGGCACACCCTCTATCTACAGACTGCAGTGTGCAAAACATAACTGGAAACCATCTGAATACGTGTGCTCTTGAAGAATTTCTTATGCTTTTTATTCAGATATTTCTAGACAGCCTGGAAATACCAGAGGGAATTGCTTTTCCAGCAGGGTTTGAGTGGACTCAAATCCAGACAAAAATGAGAAGAACAAAGAATGACAGGAAGCAGAGTCTGATTGTGATGGATTTCTGTGTCAAAGCTGATGGCTTGTAAACTGATTTATTTTAAGATTGTCCATTTTTTCTGTTTCCCCTTTAAAATTCCCTTGGGTTTTTTGTGCATTTTGTCTACTACAATCTGCTATGTACATCACCTGCCCCATAGAAATCAGCTAATAGGATAAAAATAAGAAGGAATTGTTTAGTTTGAAATAATTCCTTTCTCTGAATAATTATTTTAATGTTGAAATAGGAACATAATATTTTTGGAGACCTTCAGTTTCCTGTCAAAACTGTTTGAAAAATCAACAAGTGGAGAAATCTCTGGGGGCCAGGTAGATGACAGATTGAATGACCATGTAAATTTAAATTCTTGTGGGGAAGTTTATATAGTAAATGGGAAAATGAACTCACAGGGGGTTCCTTCCCTCTATTTCCTGTACTGAATGGAGGAGAAACAAATTGTGGAAAACCTTAACCTAGGTTTGAATCTGGAGACCGAGGCTATTTTTCAAATAAATTTGATTTTTTACAACAGATCTTGATTAGATAAACACTTCATAGATTCTGAAGCACTTCCTTTAGTGCCAGGAATATCTAATTTGTCCATAATGTGCTCATCACTGGCAGCAATCTGAATGACTTGTCCATGTAGTGAGGGTATCATAAAACCCTAATTGTTGAGTCTTTGTTTATTAGCCTAAAGCAAAGGAGTAATGGCTCCAGGGCAGAGTGGGAGTTATCCTGGCAGCAGATAGCAGTAGTTTAACTTACACAGCAGGCTTGCAGCAAGGAATCACAGAATCATAGCACGCCTCGGGTTAAGAGGAACCTTAAATCTCCTCTCATCTCCACCTCCTGCCATGGGCAGGGAACCTTCCACTACACCAGGTTGCTTCAAGCCCTGTCCAGCCTTTGATGTTCTACAAAGACTGGGGCAGGTGCAAGAGACTGACCACAAAAAACAAGAGTACAGGACATTTCATTATTGTCTTCCAGTGTCTGATAAAATGGGAAAAGGCTTGATCTGGGGTATGCCATCTGTTCAGGAAGTCCTACTTTTCCTTGCAAGGAGGATAATTATAAGCTAGGAGGAAACCTGGGAGGGTGAGAGAAGCTGCACTGCATGGTGAGAGTCTTGAGACCATTGTGGCGGAAGAGTCACATGTGGGGGGACCTTAAAGGAAACACAATTTCAGCTGAATACTGAGCATTCAAAGTGTTTCAAACTTCTGGGGACAAGTATTTAGGAAGTGGACACAGATCCCTGCAGAAATTAGACCCCTGCAGCTGGTTGTCCTCTTTCTGGGACCACAGTATTCATCTCTGGCAATAGGAAATGTGCTGAGCAAAGAGCCTTATTTAGGTGCTCAGCAAAGCAATGTTTGCACAGATAGGATTACCCTGCTCCTGGTTTGTGAAGTTCATACCTTGTGTGGCATATTTATCACCCCTCTTCCCTCTTGGAATAGGGGAAGAGGGAATAGTAGGAGGGAAAAGAAAGTGAAAGACAAGAGAGGGGGCTTGAGGGGCATGTCTTCCCATCCCGAGCGATTTATTTTTCTTCTGGAAAACAATGAAACTTCCAAGTTGAAATTAATGGGGCAAGAACACTTTCCAGGTGCTCATAAGTGCAGAAGTGCAATAAATCAAAGATGTAGTCTAAAGGAGGAATCTTGCAGCCCAGGGAGAAAAAAAAACAGGCAGAAGAGATGTGTGGGATTCATATTCTCTAAACCTGAGAGAAGCAGTGAGAGAAGCAGAGAAAAGAATGATCGGAACAATTCTTATCTCATTTGCTGTGCCTGTGTTGTGCCAAAGTAGAATGCAATATGGAGATTGTTTAACCAAAGTGATGGGGTTTTGTTTCCTTGGCCTGTCAGGGCCAAGCACATGTCCAGACTGTCGGGCAGGAGATGGTCTGGACACGCAAAACAAGATTTTGTTCAGTTGAGTTGTGTGCTTGTGCAGTTTCAGTTTAGATGTGGTGTGATACAGTGTAATATAGTATAGAATAACATAGTATAATAAAGTAATTAATTAGCATTCTGATAGCATGGAGTCCTCCTCATCATTCTTCCCTTTGAGCGGTTGCCTGGAAGTCTGAAGAGCTATGTCTCCTCTGATGCATAGGACAGTCTCCAAGGTCCTGTGATGCATTTGAGGGCATTTTGGCCTGCATAAGGAGCTTTCTTGGGCCAACTGAATCTGTCAGTGGAGGAACCTGGTGCAGGAGCTGGTTCTCTGTGTCTGAAGCACAATGAGAAGGATGTGGAGAGGGCCAGAGGGAGAAGAAGGACCAAGAGGGAAAACTGGCAAAGGCAGAAATCACCTGTTATCTGTAATGGAGAGAGATCTCTGTTCTTGCTCTGTGACCTCAAAACTCCAGATCAGCTCCCTGATAACATCCCAGTATCCTACAAGATTACATTTACTCAGGTCTTCTTGAAGGGAAACAGAGCCAACCTTAATGCAGATGGTGCACCATGAGCTCTGGCTCTGACTTCCAAATTGTCCCCCTGTTGGTGATGGGGATGGAGAGCTGCATCAAGCTCAGGCTTTGAACCCTTCTGCAGGGAAGCACAGCTCCATGCCAGCCCACTGATGAGCCCAAGGCAGGGCTCATGGTTTCATGCCACATGAAGACACAACATCTTTGGCATCAGCAAAGCCCTTTGGAGCATGTGGAATTGTAAGCGAAGGGATGCTGCTGCCCCAAGGCAACTAACAGAGGGCATAAGTGCCCAGCTATGGGGCTCCAAAAATAAGAAGGATATGGAATTTTGGAGCAAGTCCAGAGGAGTCCATGGAGATCCTCAAGAGCTGGAGCCCCTCTGCTCTGGAAGCAGGCTGGGAGAGCAGAGGGTGTTCACCTGGAGAGAAAAAGGAGAGACCTTGGAGCTCCTTCCAGTGCCTAAAGGGGCTCCAAGAGCTGGAGAGGGACTTTGGACAAGAGGCTGGAGGGACAGGACAAAGGAGAGTGGCTTCACACTGACAGAGGGCAGGGTTAGATGGGATATTGGAATGGAATTCTTGGCTGGGAGTGTGTTGAGGCTGTGGCACAGGCTGTCCAGAGAAGCTGTGGCTGCCCCATCCCTGGAAGTGTTCAAGGCCAGGTAGGATAGGGATAGAGGAACCTGGTCTAGAGGAAAGGGGGGTTGGACTAGATGACTTTTAAAGGTCTGTTCCAATTAAAAGCTTTCTGTGCCTCTGCTATGTTTGAATGAGTTGCTGATGTCTTAAGGAATGGCTTAATTCCCAGTTTGTGGCTGGTTTCCTCTCCCAAAGGGTTCTGGGCAGAGTGGTTTGCTCTCTTGTGGTTACTGATCACCAGACTCCTGATCCAGGGCAATGCAGGTCCTTTTCATCTGCAGCATTCACACAAGAGCTCCTTCAGTGCCCATCACCCCAACAATGCTGACCTTGTTCTGACATCTCCACCAACCATTTCTTATTTATTTATTAATTTATTTATTTATTTTAAACCAGAGAACTAGTTTCTCAAGTACTACTGGGATTTTCATTAGAAGAATTTGCAGTACCATGTGGAAAATGGGTCGTTTGAACTCTTGGAAAATAGAAGCATCTAGAACATGTTTTTGTGGAAATAATTCCCCATCTTTTTCAAACATCACCTCCCACATATTATTAAATAACTAATATTAGTTGTTATTGTTTCTTGTTACTCCATGCTGTTAATAATAATTGCTGATTGCTAACGATAACTATTATTTATTATTGTTGAGGTAACACCTGGAAACTTTGGGGCTGCTCTGGCCTACACCATGCCAGAAGTTATACAAATATACTGGAGAAATCCAGTCTTGACTTCCTTTTCTCTGTCTCCCAAGCTGTCCTGGGCTTGGGCCCAGCAATTGTGTTATCCACTCCTGATTTGCTGACAGCTGTAGAGAGCACAGTGAGTCAGTTCCCTCCTTGAGATGAACCACTGCTCAATTAAACTGTTACTGAAAATCTCTGGGCATAAGAAAGGAAATGTTTATGAGCTAATGTTAAGAGTGCTAGGGCTAAAGGGGAATAAAAGCCCTCCACAATTGTAATGGGGGAAAATGAGAACCCAATCTCATTAATAAACAAAGTGCAGGATGTAATTAATAAATGCATCCAAACCTGCCAGAATATGGAATTCCTTTCTAAATATGTCACTAGGAAGAGAAATAAAGAGAAAAATTAAACTGATAAGGATAGGCTTGGAAACTTTGAAGTAGTAGCTGGCTGACATTTATCCTGCTTGTTAAAGGCATTTAACTAAAGAGTTAAGGAATCACTGTGGAGCACGTGGAAGTGTGGCCATGAGATATAAAAGCAAATGTTTCTGGTTTGCTTTTATATGGTAGACATTGTCTGCTGTGCCTGTCATGGTGCAAATACAGCAGAGGGATATGGCCCCTGGTCACAGGGAAGCACACCAGTAAATCTGGTCTGTGACACCATCCCAGGGGGAAATTTGTAACATGCAGGGAAAAAAGAAATATTTCTGTATCTTCCAGGATTTGGGGAATTAAAAGCTCTGCTACAAAACAACCATACTGACCAGATTAGTAGTGGAGAAAAATGGTACACAGAAAACAAATACATTATGGTTTAACACTACTTCTAACTACTAGTAGGTCAATCACCTCACAACTTTTGCAAGTCTTGGACGTCACACTCATTTTAAGGTGCCCCTTTCATCATGAGCTCCAAAAGCTCTCCCTTTTATCCTCCTGAGGTACAACCCAGGAGGGGTGGGGAAGGACCCGCCAGCCCCAGATTGAGCACTCTCTCCTGAACTTCATTTGCTTACATGCCCTGATGAATCCAGGCTCTGACCAAGAGAGAGCACACATCTGAGAAGCCTGATATGGGCAGCAGATGCAGAACCTGGCATTAGGGAAGCAATGAGGAGCAGCTCACACTGGCTGTGGCACAGACTGGGGAGTCTGAAGAGAGCTGTTTGGGGAGGAGAAGACTTGATCAAAGATGCACTCAGGATGAATGGCAGCGGGATGGGATGCATTTGTCAAGATTAGGGGAAAAGAGGTTCCCACACAAGGATTTGGTGGTGCAGACGGGTTGGAAGGGGCATGCTGCAGAGGCAGTGTGTGTAAGGCAAGGAGCCAGAACTGAACACAAATGCCAGAAATTATCAGGCTCCCCACTAGTTAACATATTTAAACCAAATTGTTATTTTTCCCTTCAAAATGAAGGCTCTTGTTCAATCATGGATTATCATTCAGTGCCACAGAGATCTGCAGTAAGATTGCACCACTGTAGGAGTCTTGTCTGCAAATCTATGCATTTGCTGAAGGTCACTGCTTTGCCTTGGGTCTCCCTGGGTTTTTTTCCCTCACTTAATTATCACTGGGAGAAGAATCAGCCCCAGAACTGTCTAGTCCAGAGTTTTCCAAGTACACAACACAAGTGATACTATTTTGGCAACTTCTATGTGTTATTTTTTAGATTTTTTTTTTCTGGACTTTAATATGTGTTTCAAATCTTCACAGTGAAAAGTAAGAAGTAAATAAAGAGACAATTCAGATGGGCAATACACAGGCCCTAACAGAAGATGGAGAAGAGAAACAGTAACAGATAAACCTAAACAAATAGTCAAACTCCTAATAAATTATGTCCAATCACCAGACAACTGTAGCAGAGCAGCCAAATTAGCTGCCTGATGCTGATGGTCCAGATAAAAACACTAAAACAAATCTGGACCAAGGAGAGGCTCTCAGCAGTTTGCTTCCTAGCCAAGGCAAAAATAACATGTAATCATTTAATACCATTTCTTCAAATAAACTTCATTTTGAGATAATAATTTCCAGATGGATGAAGGTTTATAAAGATCTCTGCCACATGATACATTACCACTGGGCAACAGAAAGGTTAAGAGAGGGATTTAGTCACTGGATCTGTACCAGTAAATTAAATGTGCCCAGTGCTGATCTCCTGAGGCCAAACAACAAAGGAGGTTTGTGTCCACATTGTTGTCCCTTCTTGCTATCCAAAACTAAGTGGCTTCTCCCAAACTGCCTGTTTGGAGTTTGTGCTGCCTTCTGAGCTGTGCCTGGAAGGTGTGCATATAACAGTGTGATTTTCCAGACCCAAATGGTGCCAAGAGCATCCTAAAAATCAAACCATCTGGAGAAGAGAGCTCTCGTGTCTGGAAAGAATCCCAGGTGCCTTTTGATTTTCCTGTATGGACACAGGTGAAAAGAAACTTTGCAGAAAACACAACTCCTGCATCAACCGATATTGAAGTTACTTTGGAAGCCCATCTAAAGCTTCAGGGTTGGATTATCATGGCCAGCTTTGACAACACGGAATCCCACACAAAAGATCGAGTCACAAGTGGTCATACTCAAAAATGAGGCAAGAACCTGTTCAAGATGTCCATATAGTTTGTTGGCCGATGGCTCAGCACCATTTCTTTGGTAAATACAAGCCTTGATCTCCTTGGAGCCAAAGCTGCTAATCAGGCTGTCAGTGCTACACATGTGTTTGATTGCTTTGTTGGGTTGAGGCCCTGCAGAATCAGCACCAGGAATGTGAGGGAAACAATGGCACTTTGCACTTAGCATGGAGAACTTTGATTGTTATTAATTATTTTTCATTTTCCTGGTTAGCATTAAGAGACAGGGCTGAAACAAATCCAGGCAGAAATCAGCCACAGTTATTAGTGTCTCAAATCTTTGTCTTGTAGGCTTGCTTCAGTCTGGTTAAAACAACAGAAAGAAAAAAAGCTGTACATGTTTCAGATTAAGGCCCCTGAGATATGTGGGACTTCAAACAAATTACTTGAGTTGTATCCAGCACTAATTATTTCCCTTTAAAACATCAGATTTTCCCCCTCTGCTTACAGGGAATTGTTAGTTGTGAGTTTTTCCTCAATTCTATCCATACCTTCCACCATGGCAATACTTCCATAGATCCCACAGCTAAATGAACCATGGAGACAGTTGAATTTCATCAAGAGATTGATGGAAAATTGGCATGTGTCTAGCTCATCCTGCTTCATTTCTCACCTGGTGGGTTGGAAGAAGAGTTGTCATCTTCTAGGATCTCACATTTTGGGCAAACTGACTGCTTTGGAGCCATGGCCAGAGGTGCCCCAGTTCTTAAGCTTCTCTTCTCACCCTGCATTCCTTGGGTGCCTATATGTTGCTGGATTCTCTGCAGCTCATTTGCCAGGCTCCTTTTAGCAGGAGCTGTGGAGTCATGTAGCTCCAAAATTTCCCAGTTCTTTGGGGTCGCATGTTTCTGTGGCTCTGGAAAAGCCCCTTAATGGTGAAGGTGTTCCAGGGACTCCTCTGCACTGTGCCACATAAAAGTATAAAACCCATCACATTTTGAAGTACTTATTGGAAGAGCAGATAGGCTTTGGGATTTTATTTTTTACTTCTTGAACAAGCATAAAAAGTAGATCTTGAAATGAAAGGTTGGTAGTGAATTACATTCCTGAATGTTTTGATGAGATGGTGGCACCCAGTGTGATTCCTCTTGATTCTGAGCCACAGAGGCTCAGCAGAAGAGGGCATCACTGCAGAAACTTGCTGAAAGGTCAGAAAGTCATTATAGTATATATGTTATTTAAGTGGAAAACAAGAAAACATACAGGAAAGGATCCAATTTTGGTTAAAGGCCCTGCACAATCTAAAGGACTACAAGGTTATTGAATGCAATTATATTTGGGCAAGACTGAAGATCTGACTTCAGGGACTACATGTTGATGGAAATGACACAGGTGCCCCTGTGGGTGTCATCTTTTCAATTTAGCACTATCAGCTCCAAACCAGAAGTTTGGTGGGCCTGACAAAAACAAAAAGGGAGAAATTGGGACTTTACAGTCCACTGACTGTATTTGCCTTTTTCATGGTAAAGGATGTCAATCCAAAGGCATCTGGAGGTTCCTGGGTATCTGCAGGGAGATTCTGACAAAGATTTTCAATGCTTGAATCTCCTCTCTGCCACTTTTCAAAGGCTGCATGTCTGGAGAACTTAACAAATATCTGCTGTGCACTCCTCCTTCTCAGCTGAAGAGATGACAGGCTGAGCCAGCTCATTTGGGGCAAGATGGGATGACCCATGTTCCCTATCTGAGGAGTAGAGCATCACCAGTTCCCAGTCTGAATGCATAATGAAATTCAGGATTACGCCCAAACTGTTTCTTGAAAACATTTAATCTTGACTGTAAGAACAGTTGTGGATGAGTATCTGTTACTGGTTGCTCCATATGTTTCTGATGAGTTGATATTCCAGAAACATTAGACAACTATGTCATTAACTTTTAAACCCTGCATGGTTTTATATCAAATCCTTTCTGAGATATCAAATTCACTGCTGCCAGGTCTTAGGCAGGTAGGAGAAGCCATGAGCCTGTTGTGCTGCCCTTTAGCTACATAACCCAGCAAACAGTGTGAAGATCTTGGTCTATCATCTCTGCATGCCAAAATTTCCCCAGCCTTCCTTCTTCACCTTCCACTGACATGCCAGATATTTTTGGACACCTTCCCAATTTCATCAGGTTGGTTCTCAGTAGGCTGGAAATCTCTGTTTCCCATATAGTCCCCTCAAAATAAAAACAAATGTCATCTGTGGTGGAGCTGAGCAGTATATGTCCTGTTATAGATTTGTTTACATTGCTACTCAGAGCAGACTAGGTGGTTTCATATTTTTGGAATTTTTTAATTCTCTTGCACATGCTATAGTTTTGTAACCCAGCACAAATACTGGGACTTCTTTGGAAAAGGAGTGGCTTAGAAGGGCCTCAAACCTCCTCTACTCTCTCTGGATTTTACAAGCCAAAGGTTATCCGTTTTCCACCCCAAAATTTCTTCCATGACCAGAATCTCTCTTTCATGTCCTTCTCTCCAGGTAATCTCTGCCAGGTGTGTGGTCCCATCTCATGCTGACATAACAAAGATGAGTATAGAATCACAGAATAGTTTGGGTGAGAAGGGGCCCTGAAACATCATCCAGTTCCACCCACTTGCCATGGGAAGGACTCCTTCCACAAGACCACGTTGCTCCAAGCAGGGAGCAACCTGGCCTTGAACACTTCCAGGGATGGGGCAGCCACAGCTTCTCTGGGCAGCCTGTGCCAGGGCCTCACCATCCACAGGGAAGAATTGCCTCCAATATCCAGTCTAACCCTGCCCTCAGTTTGAAGCCATTCCTCCTTGTCCTGTCATTCTATGTTGTTTTCACAATTCCCTCTCCAGCTCTTTTGGAGTCTCTTTAGGCACTGGAAGAGGGCCTAAGCTCTTTCCTGAAACCTTTTCTTGAGGCTAAACACTCCCAACTCTCCCAGCTTGTCTCCAGAGCAGAGGGGCTCCAGTTCTTGAAGCATCTCCATGGCCTCCTCTGGACTCACTTCGGCAGCTCCATGTCCATCTGATGCTGGGGGCCCCCGAACTGGAGGCAGCTCTGCAGGTGGGCTCTCACCAGAGCTGAATAGTTTGGGACAACCAACGTGACCTGATGATAACAAGGCTCTGAAGTGATTACACTCTGCTGCCGCAAATGCACAGGCGAACTCTTTGCTATGTGTTTTATGCTGCTCCTCTCTGCCATTAGAGACTTCACCGTCTCTTCAGAAACACCAAGCACGTGAAAACTCCACAAAATGCATATACAACCAATCCAATCCATCTGCTGATCAAACCAATCTCAACTGCTGTCAGAAGAATTGAATGCTTTTGCTGACTTGGCATGTGGGTCACGAATATTACTGTTCTGCTGCCCAGTTTGGGACAGGTCTACATCACCATTGAAACCAGACAAGTATCTGAAATAAGGCTTCTCTTGGTGGGCAGTGTCCGGCAGAGCTTCTTGCTTCATGCTTTGTTTTTTTCACCAGTGAACCGCTAAGAGCCAGAAGTGACCTTTCCAGTTGAACAAAGGACTCAACAGTTTGTGCAAGGGAGTTTCAAAGCAGAAATTGGTGCTTCTCCTGCCCACTGAGTCAAGCTTATTGAAGAACAGAGCTTGTTGTGCTGTCACAGCAGTGGTGGAAAAGGGAGGGTTAATATCTGCAGAACTGCTGTGACCTCAGGAGAGCCTGAGAGCAGGGAATGGGTGGCTTTGTTTTGTTTCCATTGGAAATGGGGAGAGTTGATTTTGTCTTGACACTCACCATGCTACCAAAGGACTCAGAAATTCTCCAGCCAAACTTCACTGGAGACCAGGGGGGAAAAAAGGTTTGGTCAACCAATGTGGGAGATTTGCAGCAGAGTGATGGAAGCCTGGAGGGAAGGTGTGCATGGTGAAGGCAGCACAGCCGGGTCATGCTTGGAGACTGATTTTTATGGCTGCCAGCTAATCTGTCTGTGGGCAAATCTACTCATGTTACCAGCAGTAGGATGCAAGAATGGCCCATAATTGGAAGCAGACTATGGCCCATTGTTGGGAATTAGGATTTTTCCTGTTGTTTCCTTCCCTCGTGGAATTTTTCCCACATGTTGCTAGGAAACAATAACTTCCAATAGTTAAGAAAACAAAAACATAGCTGGGGAGGGAGGATCCCAACATTCCATTGAAATGGCCTTGGCTGGGGACAGGTTGCAAGGGATAACAGGAGAGAAAAGGCTATCCCAGAAGTTTGGGGCTGAGTTTTTGGTCAGTGCAGTCTCCTGGTTCAGAGAAAGGAGCTGATTGCTGTTTTCCCTGCCACCCAGCTACGTGGAGCTCAGAACCAGCATGTGTGGCGCCGAAACGTCGGGATCGCCTCCTCTGCGCACAGTGCTGGACAAAACGGGACCAAACTCCCAGTACTAAAGTGATTTCAGCATTTATTATAATAAAAGAAGGGCCTAAAGCAAGGGGGCCCACGGGCCGAGCAGGAGCATTCCTGTCAAGGATGCTGGCGCTGGGGCTTCTTGAGCAGATGTCCCCGATGTCCCAGGTGGAGCAGCACAGATTCAGTGGGTCAGATGCCCCTTTGTATCCTGTTTTTTGTCCCTCTGGATTGGTTTATTTTTGAATCCTTCATTTGCATGAAGGTTTAAGGTGCTTGATTGTCCCATTACAGTTCTGTCCAGGCTGGCTCGTTTCACCTAGGGGATGGTGCACTTTACTGAGGTGTGTTATGGTACATTGAGTACTCCTCTCCTCAGGGACTGGCCTGCCAGCATGGGAATCTTTCACTTCATGTATAACATATGCTGAGGCATAAATAAAAATCAGATTGGTCTCAATAGCTACATACATTTAGTAAAAACCATTCCCATTCCCTTCCCTGCCTGTTTTGCTGGTGCTCCTGCATAAGGCTTTCAGCATCCATTCATTCAAAACCCCTTCTTCCTCCCTCCTGCAATCTCAGGATTGGCAAGGATGGAAACCTTTGAAGTTTGTACCCCGCAGTCATGGCTGGTGGAAAGGCTGCTTCTGTCCTACAGGAGGACATCCTACATAAGTGAGAAGGACCCAAAGATGGTTCCTTCTTGTGGGAATGCTAAACCATACAGGTCTGCCATGCCTCAGCATGAGGGAATGTATCAAGCATCACAGTATGGCTCAATAACACTGTGAGATGTTGAGAAGCTGAGATGTTCTGTCTGATCCCTAGAATTATCTAAGGTCGTTTTGGACAGGGCTTGGAGCCACCTGGCCTAGTGGAAGGTGTCCCTGCCCAAGGCAGGAGGTTGGTACTGGATGATCTCTAAGGTGCCTTTCAACACAAACCATTTGGTGATTCCATGATTCTGTGTCTGGAGAACAGACTGCTTTTAGGCAACCCATTGATCAGGCAGGGCTTTTGGCTGAGCTTTGAGGTGCACTAGGGGACAAGTTTGGAGCGTGCCATTCCTCATATCAACCTCATCTGAGGTTCAGGAGTGACTCACACTGTCCAGCCCCCTCCTGTACCCCTAAGGGCCTTTGGCCATCGTGTGGTTGATGCTGAGCAGTGGGCTGGCCAGAAGGTCCTTGGAAGGTTCATGGTCCTAGGACTCTAGCTATTGTTTAACATTACACATTTGGTAAAGTTGATGAAATAGGAAGAGCACTTCAGTCTGGGTACACTGCTCTGGCCATGCCTCAAAGGTGCATAAACATGGTGGTAAAAGAGCACTTTGTACAGGTCAGCCTGTGCTTTGCCATCAGGATCACAGGCCACAGCCACTGCTCCTGTCCCACCTCCCTGTCTGACCCTGGACTGCTCTGCTCAGCTTCTTTATCTGTCAGGCTGGGACAATAATGACTGGCTACCTCACAAGTGAAGTTTACAGCTTCACCTCACAGCTATTGTCCCAGCAGAGTGCTACGGGGTGCTTGGGTTCATTGAAGATCTGATGGAGTTCGTGTTTTCCCTTTGCAAGAGTAGATGGGGCATCACGCCAAGGTGTCCCAGCAAATTTTCCAGTTTGCTTTCAGCTGCGGTGATGAAAGGGAGCATGTCAGCCCTAGGAAATGCATGCTAAGCAAGAAAGAGGAGAATGCTAGGAAAGGTCTTTTTTTCTGCAAAATCAGATTTGTTGAGTTTACAATGTGCGAAAGGCTATTAGTACTGCATGCTCTGGTACCATCAGACTGCAAACAAAGCTTCTATATGCCTTTGTACAGCACCATGTATCAGCCTCCACTTTTTTCCCTTCTAGTTTTTTCCACCTTTTTTTCTTCCCCATTCCCCCCCGCACCTTCATCTCATTCATTTGCTTTGTCTCCTGGATTTATTCCCATTCTCTAGATTGTCTTATTAATTTTACTCTCTTTTCAAAGGAAAAAACCCAGTCTTGTGGGCTAAAGACTTTACAACATTCTCTCATAGTCTTGGATTCAAAATGCCTCACTGGGGATGTATAAGGTACTGACATGGGAAGATTAGACTTATTATTAAGCTAATCATCTAGGAATTTTTATAAAGTTCAGCACTCTGAAATCTTTTCTAACCACATGGCATGGATTGTTGAGGCATTAGCAGCCACCAGCAACAAACT
Source organism: Melospiza georgiana (assembly GCF_028018845.1). Lineage (NCBI taxonomy): Eukaryota > Metazoa > Chordata > Aves > Passeriformes > Passerellidae > Melospiza > Melospiza georgiana. Next base: position 14,988,623 of record NC_080431.1, read on the forward strand.
ACTGTGGGTGGGCACACCAGCTTTGTAAACATCTGGGAGCAGGGCTGCAAAGATGAATGGGCCAAGGAGCTGGGCAGAGAGAAATGGGATGCATGCAGCAGCAGATGGTGAGATCTACCTGCTTCCTCACAGGTTTGTGCCTTGTGCATTGGCCAGAACTCCCAAAGTATAAATTGTGATTTTAGAAAATATCTTCAGTGGAATAAGATTGCTAGAAGTTGGGATGCAACTGTATATTTACCTTAGTTTCTGCTTTGACCACTGCTAATACTGAGTTAGAAGGAAATCAAAACCAACATGGCTATGCTGTATTATTAGGACAGACTGGTCTGGTTGAGATACTGCTGCACCTCTCACTTTAACATCTTTTTTATGTTGCTTACAAATATCTTTTGCCATGTAAAAGTGTGTTCAGTGTATGGCATTAGGAAATCATTAGGAAATTAAGAAATAGCGTGTGACAAATTTGGTGATCTTCTGTGATGAGGCTACAGAGTTTGTGGATAGAGGTAGAGCAACTGACATCATCTGCCTGGATCTCTGCAAAATGTTTTACACTGCCCAACACAACCTTGTCTCCAAAATGGAGAGATGGATTTGATGGATGGACCATTCGATGGACAAAGAACTGGCTGGATGGCAGCACACTGGGCTGTGATCAATGGCTCATTGTCCACGTGAAGCCCAGTGACAAGTGGGGTCCCTTGTCACTGGTGCTGGGGGTGACACTGTTCTACAGCTTTGCTGGCAACGTGGACAGTGGGGCCTGGGCACCCCCAGCATGTTCACTGACCACACTGAGCTGTGTGCTGCAGTCACACACTGGAGGGAAGGGATGGCATCCAGGGTGACCCAGACAGGCTGGAGAGGTGGGTGAAGTTCAACAAAGCCAAGCACAAGGTTCACACCTGGGTCATGTCCCAGGCACATCTAAAGGTGGGACAGAGAAGTGACAGAGAGCAGCCATGCAGGGAGGCACCTGTGGGTGATGGTTGATGAAAGACTCACCATGAGCTGGTAGTGAATGTTCCCAGCCCAGAAAGCCAACAAAATCCCGGGCTGCATCCAAAGAAGCACAGCCAGCAGGTCGAGGGAGATGATTCCCCCATCTGCTCTGTGAGATCTTACCTCGAGTACTGCATCCAGTTCTGCTGCCCTAACACAGAGAGGGACATGGAGCTTCTGGAGCAAGTCCAGAAGTGGTGTCAGCCATGACTCCATTTTGTCAGATCTGCCATCATATGAGATACTTTTTTCCACTGCAAGGCATGTGGGAGACCTCCTCCCCTTTCATTTTTTGCCTGCTTGCCAATCCTCTTATCCTTCCATTTTATTTAAATAGAAACACTGGGTTTGATGATATTTTTCCTCAGAGACAGAGCACATCAGGACATTCTCCATGTAACTCCAGTGGTAGAAGTGATGCCTTGAGAGGCTACCTAGAACAGAGGCTAGACAATGCTAAAGGAAAAAGTAGGTATTTATTAAAAGGCCTTCAAAGGATACACCTTGGGCAGTATAAGAGCCTGGCTGTGGCTCCACCCAAGATGGATGGCTGATCATGAATTTTCACACCTTTGTAAGTTTTGGTCCATTTGCATATTAGGGCTAATTGTCTAATTACAGTTTCAGGTTATGAAGTCCCATCCCCCCAGTTTGCTCTCCTCAATTTGCTGGTTTTTATACTTTTCAAGCCTGAGACTGCAATGGTGTCCTTGGTTCTGGGGCTGGAAAAGGATTGTTCTGTCTAACTAAACTGTGAGGAGGACTTGCTAACACTTTATATGAAGTTCAGTTATATACTAATGCAGCACAGAATCTGGAAAATATGAAAGCTACAACTTAAGGCATTAGAAGTACATTGGCTGCCCTGAAATCACCTGTGGAAAAACAAAGAGGAGGAAAAGTTCAGTATCCTCCTGTGCTGGATTACTAACCCAACCCTGGGATGATTCTTTAGAGAGAACAGACACACAACCCATGCTGAGGATGAATTACTGGATCCTATTATAACAGGAGGCATGGAGGAATCAAAAAGATAAAAGAAAATCTTCTCCAGATAATCAACATCTGCCGCCATTTCCAGGACAGCCCCCTCCTCCAGGCAAGCCCCTGCTGAGATTCATGCCACGTCCCTCACCATCTGAGCAGAGCACATGCACATTTCCTCCTGATGTGTGAGTTTGTGTGAGTTTCTGGCTGCTCAGCAAAGCGGGCAGACGGGGAAGATGTAACTCACCCATGAGGAGGAGGATGACAGACAAGGGTGTTGGGAGGAAAAGTTTCTGGTGAGTCTCTGGATGGGAGGCATGGATCTCCTTTTCTGTGTCAGCCATATGTCAGGGTAATTGGAAGCAACAAGGCAGTGCTGGAAAACGCTGTCATGGATCTTAAGCCTTTGTGGGAGTCACTCCTCGCAATATATGAAGTGCTTACAAGAAGCCATGACAACTCCCGTGCATGGCTGACATGCTGAGCCTTTCACCTAAGCCAGTGAGGCAGGAAAAGAAGGTGAAAAGTTTCATGCGGTCACAGGCAGAACAGAGCCACGGTTGTTCTACAGGAAAAGAGGGCAGAGGGGGTAAAAAAGTCAGTTTCAAGCTGGGGAGGCCAGAATTATTTACTGAAATATAACATATGCTTGCTAAGGTGGCAGCAGATGGGGTTTAGGAGCTCTGTCCCAGCCCTGTGTGCCCAAGGTATTCCCTGCAATTGGCATGAGGGGAATAGGCACAGTCAACACCCACTGCAGGACAGCTGGGTCTCTGTGAGGGCACAGCAGGAGCTTCTCCAGAAGCTCAGCATCCCCCTGGCTCCTCTCCAGGGCTGGTGAGTGCCTGGGATGCCACTCCACCTGTAACCCCACAGGCTGCCCCTCCTGCCCCTGAAACTTGCCATGGGCTGAAAGTAACTTTACCAGGCATCAGTGGCATTTGCTTTTGGAGGGTTCCTTCTCTGGAAGAGAAGTCCCTTTTCCTGCTTTAAAGTTTTGTCTCAGCTGCTGTGTGGCTTTTTTGTGTTTCTGTCACTAACCATCAGTCCAGCCCCTACTGCAGCCTGCACCACAGCAAGAAAACTTATTCAGCCCAGACACAGTCTTCACCTTTCAAGAGGAAAGGACCTATGCAAAGTGTTTTTTTCTGCCAAGGAAAACCCAAGTGGAGACTGAGGAGCCCTAAACCCAGCCCAGGGAGCCATCCCTTTCCACCCAGTTTCTCTCTAAGGGCAGCCACAGAGGACCAGGGCCTGGCATGGTCATGCCTGGCACCCAGGATAGCCCAGCACAAATGAGATAGCATGAGAGAGAAGCAGTGTGTGCTTCTGTTCATCTGTCTTAGTAGAATTATTCTGTATTTTTTCTGAATGCTTTTTGGTCTCACCTCACCTTTAAACCTTATTTAGAGTTCAGGGTCTGAACATTAAATTTGAGAAAAAATTGTTTCTGTGTAAGGACAGCTGCTGCAGAGGGTGAGTCTTACACACCAGCAGTTTACTGCAGGCTTTTGGGCTGGAAGTGCACTGTGTACTCCTCCCAAATCATCCCCACTGTGCCTCTCTGAGCTTTGGATGCTGGGCACAGCAGGAGAGGAGTCAGAATTAACCCAGCCCAGAGGGGGATGAAAAGGAGGATTTCTCAGTATTACATGTTCTGGCTGGGCTGTAATCCCATCCAGGAAAGTTTATGCTGTTCCCAGTTTCACTGTTTGATCACTTCTAGAGAGACCATGGATGTGGGGCCTTCACTGGCGACTTGCTGCCAGGGCTCAGCAGGGTGGGTGGACAATGATGAATTGGTCTGAGATAAGATGTCCTACTGCAAAAGGTGTTACATATCTCCCCTCACTCCTGCTCCTTAAAAACCACTGCAGGAACTGCTTTTCAGCCCTTTTTGGCTTGTAACCAGTGGAAAAAAACCCAGCCCCCAAAACTTCAGGGGAGGGTGTGATTGTGCCAGCGTGCTGGAGGGATGCTCAGCAGGATTGGGCATGGAGCAGGTGAGATGTGCTCAGGAATTGCAGCTTCACTCCTGCTGTCCAGGACTAACTCTTGGCCACTGAAAGAAAAAGGGATTTATTCCTGACTGTGTTGGAGTGATTTATGATGGGAGTCTATTCCATGATCCTCTGCTTTATGCCCAAAAATAGTTGTTGTATCTTTAATGCCTGGGATTGGGTGTGTGTGGGAGAGGGGGAGAGGGAGCTCTGGGCTCTTTGGCAGGACTTTTCAAGGCCTCACCACCCAGGTGTTGTGTGATGCTGTGCAGTTTGGTTTTGCTTGGCTAGCTTGGTTTTGTTGGCCCAGGCAAGAATTCTTTCCCTTCCCTGCCCTTGGAGAAGCTGCAGCAGCAATCTTTCACCAGCCTCAAGGTGAACCAAACAGCTGCTGGTCCATGGCTGGAGGAGCCACCCTGCTCCAGCCCCAAACCTCAGGAAGCTGAGCCAGGGAGAGAAGCACACAGAAAGGCTCCAGCCCAGCTGCTTCGTCTGCTGTGGAGAGGAGGCTGATGCCAGAGAGTCACCAGATTTTTTGCATCCTGCTGGAACTCTTGTGGAAGCTCCACCTTCCTCAGCGTGAAAGCTGGCACCATCTCACTCCATGTATTGGGCAAGGGGTATTTCTCCAACATTTGCCCCATTCTCCAGACATTTTTGGGTCTTTGTTCCTCTGTGTGTGTGGGGTAGGGGGTGAGTTCTGTTAGCATTCTGTTGTTAATAAACTGTTGGTTTTTGATTTTTTTTTCACCTTCCTCTATTAGTATTCATCTTCTGTTTGTCGAGGAGAATTGTTGAAACACATTAGAGGAAAGGGTTAGGGAAACTACTCATTGCAGAGTGTCTCCTCCTAAATTTGTCTCAAAACAGACATAGTGACTGCTGCTAAGCACCCTCTACTTTCCTAGAGAAAAAGGAGTATTTGCAGCTTTGCTCCTTTGCCTTCATGCTATCCCAATACTCTGACTCAAAGGAGTCAATCTCATGGTAGAGATGTGAGTAGAAGTCCATAGCAAGGGGATTTCTGTAAATATGCCTCTCTCTGACTAGAGTGACATTAATTTTACTGCAATGAAGCCTGCAAGGTCAGAATGCCATGGTGTTAAGCACTAGGCATGTAGGCTGAGACCTACATGCTTGCTATCTTGACCAAGCTTATGATCTTGACAGATAGCAAGAGTAGGGAAAGGAATAATAACCATGGGAAAAATGAGGCTCAGAGAAACTAGACTTCTTGAACAAAAGCTTTGATCTGATTTGACTTGATTAGATTTGAGCAGTCTAGGTCTTCAGTACCATCATCCCTGTGCTTTCCTCTGGTACTCAGTGTCCTGAAATTATTTCTTTGTAATTGTGGGTTTCCCTAATCCCTTGTGTTATTGCAGCTCAACATGTTTTTCTCACTGCAGTGCAAGGAGACTTCTGTGGAGTCATGGAAATGAGGCAGATAGAGAAGTTCAAGAAGTGCTCTTCATGGGGAGAAGTGGGCTCTGTCTGTGGTTAATCAGGAGTCTGAAAGTGGTGAGAAAGTGCTGTGGCCATGGAAGGCAGAGCAAAGCTCAGGTGCAGAGAAAGTAGTTAACAGTGGAAGGGCAACGACGAGCTGTGTGGTGTTTTTGGGGTTCCCCAGACAGAGGAGAAATGAATGAATCTGACTCCATGTTCTTAGAAGGCTAGTTTATTATTTTATGATCTATATTATATAAAAGAATACTATACTAAACTATACTAAAGAACAGAGAAAGGATACAGACAGAAGGCTAAAAGATAATAATGAAAACTCATGACTCTCTCCAGAGCCCTGACACAGCTGGATGGTGATTAGTCATTAAGTAAAAACAATTCATATGAAACCAATGAAATAAGCACCTGTTGGTAAACAATGCCCAAACCACATTCCAAAGCAGCAAAACACAGGAGAAGTAATCAGATAATCATGGTTTTCATTTTTCTCTGAGGCTTCTCAGGTTTCCAGGAGAAGAATCCTGGGCAGAGAGATTTTTCAGAAAATATCATGGTGACAGAGCTGGGAACCCCTCCCAAGCTCTGAAGTATGCCAGGTTCCATGGAGAAGCTGCAGCAGCAGCAGATTCTGTGCACATGCCTTTCTGGCAGGCAGATGTTTTTATCACATTCTTGGCAACCATGAAGTGCCCAGATTTTGTCAGGAAAGATGAGTGGACAGAAAAAGGCTGGGTGACGGCAGAAGCCTGGTGAGGCTCAAGTGTCCAGGTGAGCTCTGAAGACATGAATCTCACCTCCAAACACATGGTTATAGAACAGTTGGCATGCATGCTCACACAGAAATACACACACCCTCTCCCCTGGCAGATGTCCTCAGAAGAGCTGCCTTGAACTGATGGGTAACACAAGTAATAAAGGTGTTCTGCAATCAATCTCTTCCATGTGCCCTTTGTTAACTTCAATGCTGCTTTGTAAAACCTCTTAAGGGTAAAGGCTGTCACTTTATTATGTGCCTGTGCCTTGTCAAGCATGCTGTCAAGCATTCAGTCAAGTCTGGGACGTTTATATCATGGGATTTGATCAATAGTCCTATGAAAAAGTAGGAATAAACTAGAAAATCCCAGCCATTGATAGGGTTTGTGCTCTTCACGAGAGAAACCACCAACCAGAGCAAAATGGCAAGAAGGTCAGTGTCAGAGGAGCAATGTTTCAAGGGCTTGGGGATATTTTTGATCACCTACTCATGACTAGACAGATGCATTAATACAAATGAGAAGGAATACACCAGTTTTACTAGAATGCATTCAAAGCAAAGATAAATAGCATAAACTTGTGTGCTGATATTAAGCTAAATAGAAGAGTCAAAAGTAAGAAGATCTGAATCTATGGATTTTGTGGTATCTTCCTTCTATAACTCCTCCTCATGGTTTTGTTTCTTCAAATAACTTACACTAATTTATTTCTATCAAAAGACTCAAAGGTCTGCTGAGAAGCTTCCAGAGGTCCTTACCAGTTAACCACTTGTTTCATGGAAATCTTGGGCACTTGAGCTCCATGTGCTTCTGAGAAGGATTGTATGACATGGCACCTGAAACAGCAAGCGCTTAACTCAATGTTTGTGTCTGTGCAAATAAATTCAATATGCACAAGACTGTCCTGTGACTCAGGTCATCTGGTGTGGAAGAGCTTGCACCCACACCTTTAAATCTGAATAGGGACCTTTATTTGAACTGCTCGTTGGGTATGGTTCTTGGCCTTTGTTAGATCTCAAACCACATGTGGACATGTCTCCATGCCCAAAAAAGTTCTCCAAGACTTTTCAGGAACAGGTAAGAAATCAGTGTTGACTCCAGAAGCCTCTCATTGAGTTATGTCTTCTTTCAGGACCAAAGTGACTCATAGTTTCACCTCCGTACACTGAGTTGTAATCAAACTGAACCCTACTGGGGGACCCTGAGAAACTGCGGATTATCTGAGTGGCGTCTTTTTTGTCCCAGGTTTACATTTGGGTCTCATGACTTGTTTTCTCATACCAGGAACATGTGAATTTCCCATTCCCAGCACTTTATAGGAACATTGGCCTTTGTTCTCAGATTGCCCATCATCCAGTGATGAGTTGGAGAGCAGATATAACCAAGGGTAGATGGGACAGGCTTCTAAGTCCTGCTAAAGAGAGATGCAGGACTACATCTAAAGCCTTACATCAGCCAGGAGATGGTGGTGACCATCCCAGAGTACAACATATCCTTGTTTTCTCCTCTGGAGCCATTTTATATGCCCAGTTGTGAGATGAGATCTTTGAGGGGGCTGCCAGTACCTCTGACAGGGAAAACTGAGTGCAGCAACCAGTCTGCAAGGCAAATAAATTGTAGGAATGAGGTCTGCTGTGCTTCCCACTCCCTGCTGGCCTTTGAAGTCAGTAAGCAGTCTGGGAGCTGGAGGAAAGCCTCCTGCCTGGCAGTGGGGACTGACACCAGAAAGCTACCAAACTCTTGATAGGAGAGGAATGGGGAGAAAAGGAATTACACTCTCTGTGAGACAATACTCTGTGGCTGCTCTGACAGATGACAGCTACAGCAAGTAATTTATAAGTCAGAAACGTCTCCATCTGAGAACCCTTGCAGAGAGGAGGAGCAGGAACAGCTGCTGGCCTCAACTCAGATCATATATTATGGTCTTTGGGACCTGCTTGCAAGGCTTATCTGTTTTTTCCAGCACAAAATGTAATGAGATTCCTCAAGGTTTTGCTAACTCAGTCTTCCATTATAGAAGGAGATGTGGGTGTGGACAAACAAGCTGGAATTTTGTCTAAGAAATTTGGAAGTGCTCAAGGAGACAAGACAAGGGATGAAATGATAGCTACAACATGCTGACCTGTGAGGGTCCAATTATGGCCACTTCAAGCAGTCCTGAGGGTAGAAAGAGAAAGAGAGCACACTGAGAGCATCTTTGCTTGCTTGATATGCCCACCAGTCATTCAGAAAACCCTCAAGTCTTTGGACCACCTCAGCTTAACCGAGTTCCTAAATGGAGCAGACTTTGAGTAGGTTTGGTAATCTACCTGGCAGACAACTCAGACTTTTGCAAGATACAAATATCTTACATGGATGAAACTACAAAACTCATGAGGCCATTCAGGCCCACATTGGATGTTGCTAAGAGCCAGAGCAACAACATGGGTTCATGGGCAGAAGTGCTGGGCAGGAAGAACAAAGGAAATTATAAAGTTTGATTGTCTGTTCATGTGGTGGCTGCAGCTGGCAATGGCAGTTTTTATGGGGCATCAGTTCAGAAGATAGAATAAATTTTCAAGGACCAGGAATCACAAAAACCACTGGGGACACTAGGAGGATAGGTGTTATAGGCTGTTGTAGGCTGGCCACGAATAAGAGACTGAAAGAACTGAGTTCAACCATTCTGTAAGTGAGCATAAGCCCCACAGGAATGTAGGGGAGCTCCTCACAATAGCTGAGCTGGATCAACAGAGTGAACATCAAATAGGCAGCAAGAGGGGATCCTCCAGGGCTGCCCTCAGCAGTCTGACTATATAAAATGGACCATAAATACAAAGGGAATTGGCTCTTCTCCATATCACCAGGGAATCAGGCATGAAGTCATGGTCTTTAATGGAGCCCTGGGAGAGCTCTGTTAAGCTTGAGAGGCAATTTCTAACAGTAAATCCACTTAAGCACTGGCATTGATTACCTGGGAGGCTGTCATTTTGGAACAACTGTAGTCTTTAAAAACAGATAAAACAAACAACTGTCAGAAATGGCTTGGGAAAAACTGATTCTTCCTTGAGGCAAAACAAAGACCTTGATCACCTCTCCTCATCCTTCCAGCCTTTTTTTTATGACTCTGACTTGACTTTCCTTCTAATTGGCACAATATTTCATGCTCAAGAATAGTACCGCTCTCAGGACTGAAAAGATGTGTGTCTTACAACACAGGTGGGCAGCAAAGGTATTTGGCAAAATCCTCCCACAGAAGTTTCTTCCTCACTTACATGTTCTTTGCAATATTCTTCCAAAAGAGAGTATTGATAGCATGGCATTGCTGCCATGATGTTTAAATAAAACCAGTTGTGTAGTGCTGTGCTATCAGCATCCCTTTATGATGACATGAGTATGGACCAAACTCTTCCACTTTTTTCCAACTTTATGAGGTTGTTACCAGATGATAAATGGCCCACACCCGGTGAGCTAACACAATGCTTGTTCTCCAAAACTCCTGGCTTGTGGAAATGACACATTGCCCATTGTGTAAGATGGAGAACTGGAAGTTCACCAGCCTCAGTGTCCTGCCACCTCAGCCAGGTCACCTGGAACACTGTAGTGGCTAACAGCTGCCCTGAAGGCCTCATAGTTATAAATAATGTTACTTATAAATTTATAACTGAAACATAACAGACTACGTAACTAATTATACAATTACCTTGATTATACAACATGACCAGACTGGGCCATTGGCAAGCAGGCCTAGGCCATTGGGGACATGGAAAGCTATTGGCTGGTTGGCTGAGTGGCAACTGGTTCAGCCAATCAGGATTAACCACGCAGAGCTTCCGTGCTATACAGGGAGAACAGCACTCACTAACAGCTGGCTGCTGTCGCAGGAACCTCTGCGTGTTCTGTCACGTGCCTTTCTCCAACATCAACAACAAAATACGGTGGTCCACCATGTCTCGGTGTGGAAAGACAGGTGTCTGCTTAAGGAAGGCAGAAGCCTACCCTAAAATGAAAAATATAACCTCCCTCCCTCCAAACTGTTATAAATTTGAAATTAAGGAGGGCTCTCAGGCAAAGCTATGGGAGCAGGAATAACAGTTCTTTATTAGGGAAGAAAATAAAAAGATAGAATAAACAATCCAGTAAACTAAAACAGCACTGACAGAGTCAGAATATGGCCTGACACCCTGTTGGTCAGGGGTGGCAGGGGTAGCAGTCCAAATGGAATGGTGGCTGCAGTGCTCCTGGAGTGTCGGGTGTGGTTCTGCTGGAGCAGTGATCCTGTAGAAAGGGTGTAGTCTTCCTCTGAAGATCCAGTGGAAGCAGCAGCTGTTCCTCTGGGAATTCAGTGGAAAGGCTGTCTTGCTGTCCCAGGATCTCAGATTATCTCTAGGTAGGAATGCTTGGCTCCTCCCTCTGGGCGGAGCATCTCACAATGGCATGATGTAATTTTATCAATCATGCAGTGACACTCAATGGCCCATTAACAGTAAATATCTCCAAGGGAGGATTGTTTAGGTAAGAGATAAAAAACCCCTGCCCAATTAACAGAAGATAACTGCCCCACCTCTAAGAGATGTCAAATAGAATACATCTTGCCTTGTAATCTGGGACATACCAGGGACCACTAGCGAGACCCCCAGGACAGAAGAACACATGCATAAAGAGCAGGGGAAATATGTTAATGATTTTGGGGAAATGATTATCATGTGTATGTTTAGTCTGAGACAATCAATGAATACGTATGAAAAATGCAATGTATGAACAGAAACTTTCCTGTACTCAGCATGCACATCTTTTGGGAGGAGCTATCCTCTTGTGCATCCAGTCGAATAAAGAATGCCTGCTTCTTAATACTACACTGGTGTTAAGGAGTTTTGGATAACAAGATCACATTCTCCTTAACAGGAACAGTTAAGGATGTTCCTAAATGCTCCTTACTGAACATCTTGAGCTTAAAAGACACTAAACTCAGTTACCAGTCCTGTTAGCTCAAATCACCTTTGTGATTTGAAGATGAACAAAGTCAGGCCAAGAGTCAATAGGAATTATAAGGTGTCCTGGATTGCCAAGCAAATTGTATTCTATTTGCCATCTGTATGGCAGTTGTCTTCTGTTAAGTGGGCAGTTTTTCCTTATCTCTTCCACAACCTCTGGAGGGATGTCTGCTGATAACAGGCTATTGAATGTCACTGCATGACTGATAAGAACTACAGCATCCCATTGTGAGATGCTCCACCCAGAGGGAGGAGCCAAGCATTCCTACCCAGATATAATCTGGAGATTCTGGAACACCAGCATGGCTTCTCCACTGGATTCCCAGAGGAACAGCTGCTGCTTTCACTGGATTTTCTGAGGAAGACTACACCCTTCTACAAGATCTCTGCTCCAGCAGAATCACACCTGACACTCCAGGAGGACTTCAGCCACCATTCCAATTGGACTGCTACCAACACCCTGACCCACAGGGTGTCAGGTTGTGTTCTGACTCTGTCAGTGTTGTTTTGGTCTACTGCATTGTTTATTTTATCTTTTTATTTTCTTCTCTAATAAAGAATTGTTATTTCTGCTCCCATACCTTTGCCTGAGAGCCCATTTAATTTCAAAATTACAACAATTTGGAGGGAGGGGGTTTACATTTTTTCCATTTCAGGGGGGCTCTTGCCTTCCTTAGCAGACACCTGTCTTTCCAAACCAAGACATAAGGTGTGTCTTCCACCATCACTGTTTGTGCAAAGGGGTGGTCTTAGAAAAACAGCTGGTAACCTGAATGAGGGTTGAGGCCATGGTGTGTAAAGAACTACATCCTGGGAAAAAAAAAAAAGAGAATCTCTAGCATGTCTAGGTCTGGGAGGCAGGGGAGTGAAGAAAGAAAGCATTATCAGCCTCACTTTACAAAGGGAGCTCCTATGTGCAATGTGTTTCCTTGTTACTTGACCTCCTTTTGGAATTGCAGTGCATCTCAGGTAGAGCATGGGCAGGGGTTGCAGGTAACTGAACTGAAACTGAAGTTTCAGTCTGTAGTGGATAGTTTACAGTCTGAAGTACTCACAGAAATCTCCCTTCTTTGTTCATAGAGGCAAAGAGGCAATTCCAGAGTGCAAGTCATCTGTTTTCATACACTTACATTAGCAAACTGAAAGTAGATTGTTTTATGCTTCTACCTAAAGTCTTGAAGTACCTATCTGTGACCATGGACCTCTACAGGTCAGCTACAAATGTAGAGAGACTGTATATACTATTAATGTATAAATTTTTTCCCCTGTTTTCTATTTCCCCAAACTGATAAATGCCTGAAACTGATTATATTGCTTATATAGCTGTGCCTGGTGTCTAAAATCTGAGGGGAAAAGAGGAGTGAAGATGGAGCGTGGAAAAATTGTAACTGTCAGTCATTTTATAGGTGATGTTTTCTACAAATGGGAGATTTGTGGTTGTCCTGAAGGTCATGCACACAAGCAAGCAGAGGTGGTTCCCAGCTATCCCAAGCCCACCAAGGATGAACCCCCCACCCAGTCCATTCTTTTTTTATTCCTTCCTTTCCTGGTGAAACTTTCTGTGCCAGGAAAGCCTGGGTGTTTTCAAGAACAGGATCAGTACTGAAGGACACTTGAGTAGAAGAGAATTCCAGACCACCCCACACCAGAGCTGTGCTCCAGCAAATTTGTTGTTGTGTCTCTGCTCCAGATCAGTACCAGATGCCATGAAAGTAGCTACAAGAAGCTCTAAAGTAGGCAATGCTGAAAAAAAGGATACATCTGAAGATAATTACCACAACACCCTGCTATGGTTTGTATTAAAAAAAAAAAAGAAAGAGATTCAAGGAAGGTGAAATGGAGTCAGTATTTATAGGATCTCTGAGTGCTCAGCCTGACGTGGCAAAGTGAAGGAGTTAATCACATGGAGTTTGAAACAACTTCAAGAAGCCTCAGGATGGTCACACAAAACTTTGAGGTACCCCAATCGCTCAGCATTCTGACAAATAGTGGCCAGTGCTTTTCAATCCCCAGGATTATTATGCTTTTTAATCCCCAAGATAGCTTTCTTTGTGCTTTCTCACACATAATTCAGTGAGTGGGAAAGAGCTAGGCAGGGCCATCAGACCATCAGCAGATCTCTGGTGGGGGAAAGAAAATTATTTTTAATTTTTTGTGCAATCTGCTTCTGTCTACTAAGTGATTTCCCCCCCTTTTCTCCTTCTCCTATTTTTTTTTTAATTGAGTTGGCCCAATATGTAGGAAAATATTTAGCATGAAACATAAACATTATCTCAGTGATTTTGAAATGGCAGCTCCCATTAGGAATTTCTCAACATTTCCCAATGTTTGCTGCTGCTTTTGATGCTACCTAATGAATGTAGATGCTCTAAAAGAGTCTCTCTACAGGCTTGGAATGTTAGTATATGCCCAAGAGGGTGTACTGCATTGTGTCCTCTGTCTTCACCCATTTGTCTCTGTCTCAGTTGGGAGACAAATTTAGGAGAAAATGCTCTGAAATGAGTGTTTTCTCTAAAGAGAAAGGCTCCAGTAATCCCTTTTTGCCAATGACAGAAATTAATAACACCGGGTGAAATGAAAAAAACCCTGTTAATTAAGGAAAAAAAAAGGGTGCCTGTAAGACACAGAAAAAAAAAGGAAAAAATTGAATAAATGCTAGATTCTGAAATTGTGTGTTATAGATGGATAATGAGATGATTGGCTATCGCAATTAAAAGATAACTATTGTGTGAATACTAAGAGAAGCTTTAGTGATGTACAGTTATGTTACTGTAGTTTAGATGCCCTCTGCTCTCCCCACAGTTCCCTTTCCCCCTGTATTGCTGCCATCACACAGCCGGGGCTGTCCAGGACAGGTACAAAGAAGCTGCACAGGTGTCCCTGGCATGGGGCAGTGGGGAATGGAAAAGCTCAGGGGTTGCTCAGGGGGTGCAGCATGGCAACACCTGACCTCCAATCCAGTTACAAGAGAGCAATCTCCACTGATAAATGGCAAAGAAGAGCTGAGTGACAGACTTTGGGAGGGCTGGGCTGGCTGATGCAGCCCCCAGGGGTATAAAAGACTGAACATCCATCTTGAAGATGAACCGGGCATGTGGTATCCATGAGGGGCAGTTCCCAGCGCTGCAGCTTTTTCCTTATGTAGTCCTTTGTTGTATTTTGTTAAGGTTTAATGAACCTCTTTAAATTTTCCAAGTGAGCAGTTGTTTCTCACATTGTGGAACCTCCATCCCCTTCAGAGAAACCCAGTAACACTCTCCTCTTGGCTGCAAAGGCAGGGAGGGTGTGATTGCCCTGCTGCTGCTGAGGCAAGAGCGAGCAATGGTGTACAGGCTCGGCAGGAAGGGATGGAGATGGAGCTTCCCTTGCAAACCCCCCTGTGCAGCTGATCCAGTGTCCCCTCTGGATAGCGAAAGGAGCTGTAGCAGGAACCTGGAAAGAGCAGGCTGGAATGGCAGAGTGGGCTCAGCTGGGGCAGAGGCAGCAGAAACTCTGCAGCTGTGTCTGGAAGCTCCCAGCTGGCAGGGAGTGCAGCAAAAAGGAAGGACCCGAAGCCCTGATGGAGTGGACAGCAGCCTGGCTCGTGAACAGGGCAGGGAGATGTTCCCGGGATTTCTCCTGGGCGCTGGCTGGTCCTTGGATTTGGGCTGTGCAGGTTGGGGGCAGGAAAGGAGGATGCTGACATGGGACACATTGGCTCTGGGGTTCCCAACAGCAGAAAAAGCAAGCCAGCAAGCCCAGCCACCGTGCTGAACTAAAAGATAGGTAAAACTCACAGAAAGTAGCAGTGTTCCTAGTCAGAGACACCAGCCGCATAGTCAGCTGAACATCACGCCCAGAAAAGCAAGGGCTGCCCCTCTGCCCATCCCCAACCCTCTCTGGAGCCCCCTGCCTGGCTCCCACCCATCACGGCACTCCTGGAGCCATGGAGGATGGGGGCTGGGGGGTGTGGAAGTGGCCACCCTGGAAACAAGACAAAACAAAACAGAACAAACCCCCCAAAAATGATACGCGATAATAAACCGTCCCCAAGACACCCACTCAAGCCATGTACTAAAGGTCTGATGAAATTCACTCTGTTGTGATTTATTGCTGTGATAGAATTTTAAAAAGGGGGAAAGCAATAGTAGTTTATTGTTTTAAGGGAAAGACCACTCCAGATGAGGAGACAAGACAAATTGTGACCAAAAAACTTCCCTCAAGTCACTCCCCTAAGACACAGAAGAAATGCCAAGCCTGCTGCTTTGGGGTGGCCACCATGCCTCCAGCATGAGCTGTCTGTAGGCATCAGTATAGCGTGTCTCTGCTTGCACTTCAGGCTAAATGTATCCAAAAATCATTAGCATCAATGTTAGCATCATGTTAGCTCAATGTCTCTTACTGTTTGGTCTTGTGGTGTCTCTGAGTTCCACTTCTCTCTGACATGGCAGGGAAGTATTTTCAAGGGCTTTGAATTGGTTGGTTTAGGACAAATCTGCTGCAGGTCCTGAACACAACACTGGATTTAGTTTTTGATATGGGAAGTGAAGTTGTAGCAGAAATAACAGATCAGGCTGAGGCTGTTAAATTCAGGCTCTCCAGGGCCCTTCTGGCATTGCTTTCAAACCCCTTGTTTTTCCAAGCTATTATTTCCATCAAAAATATGGTAAGGGACACAGGAAGTCTTCCAATCCAGTTTACTGTGCTTTATGGAGCCTAAGGTACATAGCTGCAAACTGTTACTCATCTCAGAGCTGAGGATATGAATGTGCTTTCTGTTTGGAAAAGGTTTCAAAGACGTGCTGAAGCTGTTCTAATACACCCAGCAAAGGGAACCATCAGCACAAAACATGCCTGAAAAGAGAAATTGAAAACAGCTTTGGAAGGAAATATGTATACACGTGGTATGACATTTATTTATTATTGTGTGCTACAGAGCCCTTGCCCTAGCTCAGTTGAAAGCTTAATGAAAATGGTGGATTTTTCTAAGCTCTACCAGGATTTAGACCCTCCAGCAAATGTATAAACAAGGAACATTTTCAAAGTCTTCTCCTACTAATGGTTATTCATAACTATTTTAGGGACCTGTTGTTTTATATGACTGGCAGCACTGAAAAGAAAAAAAATCCCAAATATGGTCTTCCTATGCCATGATTTGCCTAACAGATGAACATGATGCAAAGCCCATTTTGTGTTCCTGCAACAGCTGGTTTGACATCTGTGTAATGGAGCAGAAGCAATGGGGATTGATTGGGCTTGTGAGATTAAAGGTGCTTGCTTTTTCTTCCCATGTCTCTGAGAAAGGTGGTGATGGACCAGGTCCTGCTATATGAGACAGATTTCACAGTTTCTGTTGGCATAAATTAGGAAAATTAGGAAAAACACACTGAAGCCCAACTTGAGAGAGGAACAGAGGTAAGGAGATGCTGAATGCCAGGACCTGGAATCCCCGTCATTGTCTAGGTGAACATCTCTCAGAAAGATCTCTTAATTTCCCTGTACCTCCATCTCCTCCAATGACCCATGGAAAACCACTCCTCATCACCCTCAGAGGAAGGCTGCAATTCTCAGGTCATTGATATTAACTAATCAGTAGTCAGGCATGATGAAGACTTGATTCTTTCTCAGTACTGTAGAATGACCAGGCAAAAACTGATGTTTTCCCATTCCCATCTTTTGTGTTAGTACAAAAACATCTAAAGACAGAAAATTTTCAAGATTACGCCTTTCAGAGCAGCTCTAAGACACCTTGAAAGGTTACCAAGGGTTCTCTTTTCACACTCTGTGGGCATTTCAGCTTCTGAGGCTGGAGTCCAGCATGTTTTGAGTTGCTCAGGAGTTATTTTGAGAACTTTGTAAACATGATGAGCTCGGTTTTGACAATGGGCTCAAAGTGTCCCTCCAAAGATGTTGCATGACATACCCTGAATACTAACCAAGATGCTGGGACTTAGTCACTCATCTTTGCAAACTCTGAGAGCCACTCTGGGTGGGCAGCTGGACTGGAGCAGGAACCTGGAGCAGCAGCTGGAACAGCAGACCCCCATGGGGGCGACGAATTGAAATTGTAGCATTAAACCCTAAGTGGTGGCTGAATTAAGGGGGTCCTGGCAAATGCAAAATGTCAGGCTAAAGTGCAGCAAAAAGCTCTGAAGCAGCAGCAGTAAACAGCACAGCTGGGGTGGGGTTTGCTCCTTTGCACAGCTCATGGGTGTAAGAGATGAATAATGCAATGGTTGACTCTCGCAATTAAGGGGTGAATATCACATATATGTTAAGAGAAGTTTTGTAGATGTGCAGTTATGTTTTGCCTCCCCCTTGCATTGTTATCATGGGATGGCCTTAGTACTTGGGGCATTTAGGAGGGTTGGCTTGTTACTATGGCAACACCTGACCTCTAATCCAGATGTAAAAAGTGATCTCCACCACTGGACAGCAAAGAAGGAGTCAATTGACAAGACTTTGGGAGGGCTTTGAGGTATAAAGGGTGGAACATCCATTTTGTGGATGAGCACATGGTGATAGATTCCTTTGCTCCTGGCACTGTATTTTTCCTTATTCAGTCTTCTGCCGTATTTTTGATAAGGTTATAATAAACCTTTTTAATTTTTTTGAAACTGAGTATCATTTCTCACATGGGTGATGGCTGGTGTCTGGCTGCCACCCAGAGGGAATGGCCTGGCAGGGGATGGGGTGCTCCCAGCTCCTGGCTCCTGGCACCAGCTCTGGGCTCCCAAGAGGCAGAGGAACAGAGAGGCAAGCTGGCAAGCCCTATTCACAGTGCCAAAGCAAGGAAAAAAAAAGAGGGAAAAAAGAAAAAGACAAAAACTATAGGGCAACAGGATCTCAAATCAGATGCACCATTCCCCTTGGCTTATGAGTTGATCACCCCCACTGGAAGGGTTGGGAAATTGTACCTGGTTTATTCCCTGGAGCTAAACACCTGTAGCTATCGGATTGTTCAGTGTGGAGTCATAAACCCTGCAGCATGTGGAAATAGGGTGCTGCTAGGAAGCATCTATCCCCTGACCAGCTCTTTGGGCTGAGATGCTCCCTGGTCAATGTTTAGAAGCAGGTTTCTTCATTTTATTTTTAAGTTTTCCCTCCTAAAAGGCCCTTTCAGAGACCTATCTGACCCCCTTACCTCCAATTCTCTTCTTTCCCATCCTTACCCCTATTACTGCCTTCAAAATTCAGGGCCTGTACTTCATGCGTCCCTATCTTCCTTTCTCCAGTGCACACCACCAAATCCTTGTTGGGCGCTCTTTTTTGAAAGATCAGCACTGCAGACTGGAGAGTGATATATATTACAGTTGCAGCTGTTCTTTTTAAGGTCACTATTCTCAGATAGAATGACTCAGGTCCTTTTTCTTCTACTGCTATCTTGAATCAACAGGCTTCTACCTTAGTATCTAAATGCAGTGTATTACTCTTTGTTACTGTTAAAATTCACCTGTTTCTCCCAGTCTTCCTTCAAGGTCCTCCAACTCTTCCCTCTTCCCATTTCAATCATATTCTGATCTTGCTCTGCACTGGCCATACAGTCACTCAAGTTTGTCTTCAGCAGATCTCACGGCCAGGAACCTTGGCAGCTTTTTCTGCCAAGTTCATTAAGGAAAATATTTAATAAGATTGGCCCCAGGACTGATTATTAAGGACCATGATGGAGTTTCTCTGGATTTTCTCAAAAATAACAGACAGCAAATGTTGGCTCCAGATGGTATTTTGTTCAAAACAAAATAATGGCTTCCATCTGTCTTTCCAAACTGAGGTGCATGGAGCACTTGCTGGTGGTCTGTTCAGGGCTGGCCCTTTGCAAAACACTAGTTCTTCTTTGTTACTTCTAGCTTCTAAATTCTGCTAAATTAGGCAAAGCAAATATTTTCCTAGTATTATTTTCATGTGTAAGAAACTGTGTGCATTTTTGGTGGGACTGTATGTGATTGGAAGGGGATATAGTTCAAGCAGATTAGGACCAATGAAATTTCTTAACTGTTTATCAATGCAGAGTGTATTATTTATGTCACAGTATCACCAGATAGTTCAAAGAAGGGATATGACCACAGACAAAGGCCTTGCATGGACCCCTGCTGAAGGCAGTCCTCATCTCAGAAAGATTACAAGCTGGGTTACCAAAGGGAAGAAAATGAGACGAGGTGAACAAAGGATACATCTGAGGAGGACATATCCCTCCAGGCACACTTACACTGTCATCATGAGAATTCATGTCTCCTATGTAGCTGGCACATTGCTATCATGCTGTGCAGCTGCAGGCTCTCCAAATGTGTCTGTTGTGTCACAGTAATAAGCTTTGTTTGCCTCTTTGTAGATCTTGAGGACTCAGTTTGCAAACATCCAGGGGTTCTTTCACTGGAGCTGATGCAGGCACCTGCTACTGAGAGGGTAACAACGACTTGAGTGGAGTCAGTGTAAGCTCTTATAGTCAAAACTTGTAATTCCAGGCTTCAAAAACATCTGACAGAATGCAAAGAAAGCATGAAACTGGGTTTAGGTCAGAAAAACAAGCAATGAAGTCCTCCATAGCTTTTGTTTCTATGATTGTGAGAGTGTGGACTAGGCACTGAGTTGTTACAGAACCTGTTACAGTGCTTATGTGGTAAGAAAAAGGGTCTTTGTCACAGTCCAGTTTTTAAATTTTTAGAAATGTCTCTGTGTGAATTAAGGTGCAAATGAGACCATATGCCAATGTCAAAAGTATGGGTTTTATTTAATAGTAAATAAGAGAGAGAGAGAGAGAGAGAGAGAGAGAAGAAGGAAGAGAAAGAAGTAGAAAAGAGATGGAGTGACAGGAAAGAGTGACAGAGATAAAGAAAATATCACCACTCCACACTGGTGGTCTTCTTGGTGGTGATGGTCCCCCAGAAAGCATGGAATTGAAGTGGTGAATACACTCTCAGGCCAGGTGGGAATTCCCAGGTACCTCCCCCCAGGGGGGAGCAGGGAGGGACCAGTCTTGCAGCAGACTCTGGATCTGTAGCATCACTTGGCATCACGTGCAGTGCTGTGGTGCAAGGGCTCTGGGGGATGGATTTGTTGGATTATGGCACCCCCTCAGCTGCCTCCCACGTGAATGTCCCATGGATGTGGCCTGTGAGGTTGGGGATTCCACATCTGGGCTGGTTTGTGTGAGGGAGGATGGGTGTTCACTGCCTCTGACCAAAGGTTATTCCACACTCATTTTGGGGCAGTCTGTGCAAACCCGGCCCCTGTGGGTTGTGGTCTCCCCCACCCCAAACCTGGCCAGAGGTGATTCTCAGCACAGCTGCTGGGTTTGGCTTTCTTGTGGATGCATTCCTTTCCCTCAGCCTTGTTTCTTCCTGGACCTGAGATGATGAAACAATAATGTCCACTTCATCTTATCTAGGCAACTTAACTCACAGTCCAAAGTTCCAGTCAGGCATCTTCAAGGAGGCTTCTGTGGTTGTAGCTTCTTTATACAGTTTTTGTTATAATGGGCAAAACTCCTTCATAGCAATGTTTAAGGCATGAACCGTTTCCACCCCTCACACTCTTCTTGGTCAGGTTGGCAAGTGTTGACTTCAATGTCTGAGATATCCCAACAGTCCTGTGAGAGAGGAGTGCTCATTCACATGGATCTGGTCCTAAATCTACATGTGTAAATATTTCTCTTGACCCAAATTCTCTGATGGTGGTTGTGTACAACCTTAGCGCCAGGACAGCCAGCTCCTTGCTACATTACTGATTTATTCTGTTGCATCAATGAATATTCAGCTAATGGTTATGGATTTAAACTCACCTTATTGCCATTACATTCAGTGTGAAAAGAGAACACCACAGTGACAAGGAAAATATGATTTTCTCATTGCTACTAACCATCCTTACAACTCCAATGTAGCACACAAAAGCCTGTGACAAAGAAAAAATATATTTTACTATATGACAGGCCAAAG
Source organism: Melospiza georgiana (assembly GCF_028018845.1). NCBI lineage: Eukaryota > Metazoa > Chordata > Aves > Passeriformes > Passerellidae > Melospiza > Melospiza georgiana. The sequence continues at coordinate 15,009,715 of NC_080431.1, forward strand.
CTGAAGATACAAAGAAAGCAGGGACAAGTTGCCAAAGCAGATTCCAACCATCTGAAGCTCTCAAGGCTTATCAAAACTACAGCAAGCTGACTAACCTCCATCAATCCGAGCCTTTCTGCACCTGCTGCAAGAGAGGGACAAAGAAACAAATTTGCAGGTGGTGCTCCAAAATCAAAGCTCTGACATAAAACTGAGTGCCTGACTTCCACACAAACAGACCTAAAAGACAAAATTCATCTCACCTAACACAGGCATGTATGTGAAAGAGGGCTCCATGTGGGCTAGTCACCCCAGGCTGTCCTTATAATCAGTGAAGAGAAACAGAGCATGATTCTGACCTAATAGAAATGTCTCCATGAGGCTGAGATGAATTGCAGCTCAGAAGTGCCTGTTTTGCTCTCTTGACTCCAGTGCCTGGGGAGTGTGGATTCTGCGGCTCAGATGGAGATGTCTGCAGGCACAGAGCTGGAAAGCCAAGTAAGGCAGATTTCACCATGATAAATTCCTCCAGAGTGACAGTGAAGGTGCTTTCCAGTGAAGCACACCGTGTCTTAGGTCGAATATTTTAGGAGTTAAGTGCATTCTTTGCACTGAAAGGAAAAAAAAATTAGCAGAGTGGGAACAGCACACATAAAATCAACTTACCATAACTCAGAGACAAAGGAACACAAATTCTATCCTAGAGCTTACAAACAGAAAGGACTTTGTGTTAACCTGGTCAGATCTTCCTGGGGACAGTAGTTGGAGAAATATCAGTACATTAAACCTGGAACAGACAATGAATCGGAAGAAATGCCTCAATGAAATATTCTGGTTACGCAATGCCTTGTGATTATTCACTAACTCGGTGCATTGCCAAATGCATATTTGAAGAATAAAACTCTTCCCACTTGCCACTTCCCCTTTGGACATTTCTAATCAGCTAATTTCTCCCAAGGCTACCCCGGCAGGCCAGAGTTCAATCCAAACTCCCATTAGAAATGGAAACGACCTGTCTGATCACTGAGTTTATCCAGCTGCGTAGTTTGCAGTGAGTAATGACTACAAGGGCTTTAGCAAACTGTGGGGCAGTGGGGTGAAAGCTGTGAATTATCCCAGGCTCACTGGTGACACAGGCAGTCTCTTGGTGATGCTCTGGCTAGCCCTCACCTCCTGGCCTGTGCCAAGAGTGGCTGTCCCCTGTCCCCCTGTTCCCCTCTCGGGTCGCTCTGGGTGGCAGTACAGCAGGGCTGCCCAACTCCCAGAGGCAGCAAAGCTGCTTTGGGCAGCTGCTGATAGGAATCCTGAGTCAAGGAAGCCAGAACAAAGGAGGCAAGAGAGAAAGGCCATTTGTATAAATTCTCAAGAGGCTTTAATCTCCAAGAGAGTCACATTCAAGTGACAAATGGCAAAGCTCCAACAGGGTAACAACGACTTGAGACCAGGGAAGGGTACTAGGGGAGGATAACCAATATTAGAAGAGCAGGGGAGGAATGTAGGGCAGGGATCAGATTCTAGGTAACCAAAAGGGGATCAGGCTCGGCACACCAATGGAACTTCAAGGGAAGGGTGATAGACAGGGAAGGTTCTAGAGAAAGGGGTGGGGTTACATTTGATGAACAAGGGAAGAGGGCAGTACTTCCAGGATTGGCAGGGAAGGGTCTGGAAATCAGGGAGGTGCAAGGGAGATTGACATGGGCACTGACATAGGATTAGGCGGGAAAATAGTAGTAAGCAACTTCAGGGCAAAACTATTTGGGAAACCATACAGGGTACATGGAAATAAGTTCACATGGAAATAAACTCACAATAAGGAACACCTTAAGATTGCAACAGAAGAACAATCTACCACATACTGGGGCTATGGAGACTTGTTATGGTATTTCCTATTGATGTGTATCTTCTGTATATGTTTATGCAAATATGGACATGATTATGGTATCTTTTTGCTAGATTTCCCTGGTATGTTTTTCTCTTCATGTGACAAGCCTATAGGCAGAGATTTTGGTTTGTTGTGGGACAGGACCAGGACAGATGCAACCCTTTTTTGGGATAATTGCACTGTAATGGAATGAATCAGATTTGTTTCTCCTTTGCATGCAGCATGTGAGCTCTTGGCCGGTCATTGCAACCAAGGCTGTCTTTGTAGAAGCTCCAGGAGAATCCTCGGGCAGCTGACTGCCTACCTCAAACAGCCCAGTGCAACAGGATAAATCCCATGCAAGAACATTTGGTTCATGTGAAAGGTGAAAGGTGTTTCACAGGGCTGCCCTGTGAACTTGTGCTAGAAATTTTACATTGTGTAACCACCACCTGATCCTTCCTCTGTGTGGTCCTGCAGAACCAGGATGACAAAGTCCATATTCTGCCAGGTTCCAAGGCCACGTTTCAGTGAAGATGATGAGCTGTTGCAAGTTGTCACCACCATGGGCAGAAGGAGCATCTGCAATTTCAGAGCTTATATTTGTGGCCTCACTAATGTTTCTCAGCCTATGAGAAACTGTAGAAAAGAATGTGGAAATTGAATATAAATGAAATTGAAGGCACCTGGAAACTGGTCAGCGTAAAACTGATGGTGACCAGACTGCATTCCCCTTGGGAGCTGAAAAATGGGAAACAGCAAAGTGACACTGGTAATATTCCCCTTCAAACTTTTTTATTTCTGTGCTATGCTTCATAGTCTAGGAAGTATCAGTTTTAAAAACATTCTTGTCATGACATTGGCTCTATTAAAAGTTTAAAAATGAGGCAAAATTAAAGTCTCAGAACTGCAAAGGCAAGAGCACTCCATGTGCAAGGAGGAGCTGGCAAAGCTGATACAGAAACAAACAATCCATCATCTCAGAACAAAGGCATCTGGTATAGATGAGAACAGGATTCTAAAATCAAATAATAGGCTAATGTAATTTCTTCTGTCATGTTGCAATTAAAGAGTGAGGTATTGTGTGCAGGGTGGGTGTTTTGTCCCTTTTAATAATCTGTGAGTATTCATGGCTGATTCTCATGTGTCATATATTCTATATGCAGGGCACAGCTAAAGCTGCTCAGTGCAAACCAGGGATCCTGGCTTGTTGTTTGCAGTTAATCCCCTGGTGTCCTGTGGCTCTCAGGGTACTTGTGTGGTCTGTTCACATATTGTTTCACAGAAAAATAACACAACATCAGGGGGACAGACCTGAGACCTGTCTCTGCCAGCCTCACTTTGCCCTTGTTCCAAATAAGCTATGTATTAGGATCAATGACAATTTAATTGTTATCTTTTTAAACTCTTTTTTCAGTAGGATTCTGAACAAAATTAAATATTTTGGGTCCATCAATTACACTTCAAAGGGTTTTGTTTGTTCATTTGTTTGTTAATTGATTTGTTTATAAGTCTTTTCCTGCAAAAGAAAATATTAAAGGAACAGAATAATGTGTAAAAGGAAGAAATTGCTGTTGGACTTGAATGGGGCTGGAAGAGTGGCTGATATTTCAAGCAAAGATAGAAAAAAAAAAATCATCCTTGAACACCAAGCCCAGCTTTCAGAGAAATTATTGGATTTTCCCTCTAAACAGAAGGATTGACTTCAATGACATTCCCCCAGCCCTGATTGCTGTCAGCAAAGTTACATATGAAGTTCATTTGACAGAGGATGCTTTGACAGGAAACCTGCCCCTCCATCCTCAACCCCCTCTATTGTGTTACACTCCAAGAAAGACTCCAGGATGAATTCTGCAAGAACAGCTTAATGCAGCTCTGGAGGAAAGGCTCAGCTTTGCGCCACCAATGTGTAATGAGACTGCGCCTTTAGTGACAAAAAAAAAAAAGCAAAAAAAAAGAAACTTGGAATAATTCTTCTGGGAGCCTTTAAGTTTTTGCCAGTCAGCCTCTTCTGCACATCCAAATTCCTGAAGGACAAGTTTGCTTCTGGTGGAAGCAGGCTCGAGTCCATAAATATCCACGCCGAACTTGATTCCACCACTTATTCTTGTCATTTGGAGCAACGGGAAATCATCAGCAAACCAATTGCTAAAATGGCAAGCCATCAGTAGTTTGGGAAAGTGCAGAGGTCTGGTAGCTGAAGTTTTGAGGGCAAGCCTGAGCAAGACAATGTGAGCCACAGATAACCTCTTGGCACCCATCTCGTGCTGTGTCTCTTCAATCAACACCTCTCGTTGGCTATCATGCATAAGATGTGACTGACACCCATTGCAGCAACCCTGTTACTTTATGTCCCACTGGCAGAACCTGAATTTGCTGATAAGGCAAAGAAAAGCCCAAAGTCAAGTGGGATATGATCAGCATTCAATGAATTAATCAGCTGTTGTTATTGACAGAAGTTGATGAACCCTTCCCCTCGCACAGAGATATTGTGGGTCTCAGTTTCCCTGCAGAAGCTTCTAGATTGAAATTACACCTTCCACTCCCTAGAAATTGGTTATTGACTAACAGCATGTCCTGCTTTAGGGCAAATTTTGGAGGAAACCTCTGAATTGGGTTCCCTCCAATAGAAAACCAAAATTGGGTTCACCCTTCTAGAAAGCAAATTCAAGCAGCCCCTCCCCCAACTGGTTTGGGAAAATATTTCCTTGGAGAAAAGTGGAAAAAAAACCAGTTTATTTAACAAGCAAAGCATTCACCAGCACAAAACAAAAACAAAAAAACCCAAAAAACAAACAAACAAACAAACAAAAAAAGAACAACAACATTAAACAATAAACCCTCTTGCTGCTCAGAAGAGGTGACAAGCTCAAAGTCCCTTTGTGGGCTGTAGCTCAGCTCACTCAGTCTCTGATCAGTCCCTCCAGTGCTGGAAATGCTGCAGCTCAGACCCGGCCCAGTGGGCCACAGGTGTGAGCTGCTGGTGCTCTGCTGGTGTTCAGTCCAGAGCAGGTTTAAACAGGACCAAGAAAAAGAAAAAAACACAGTCCAGGGAATTCCTCTGCCTCAGCTAGCTAAAATCTAACTAAAATGCAAAGGAGAGCTCTGTCCCACCCTCTGTCAATTCTTCAGACATCACAGTCCAGGAGCAGGATGTGGAGGAGCAAGTGCAGCTTCTGATAACAAACTCTACACTTCTTCTCTCCCCCCTTCATTTTCAGAACCAGTTTTAAAGGTGCAAAACTTATTTCTGGGCTAAACAGATAAATAGGGATACAATCATCATGAAGTCACCCCAGGACACAGCTTCATCTGAAATGAAGATTTTCAGCCCATGCTTTTAACCCAGGTCTCTCTCATCACCCTACAAACACAAGCTGGTAAAGAGCAATGGCCATGGGCACTGAGATATCCTCTGCTCTGCAATAATACAGATGTTTCCCATTCACACCTTAAACTGGTCCAGAAGGTTAATAATTGAAGTAGAGCACTGGTCCTAGTGAGCCTCATCTGCAGGATGCCCTACCTCCCCCTCAGAACTGCATGAGTAGAATGCTGCATGGCAGAGTACATTGTCTTTGACCAGAAGAACTCCTGAACTAACAATTTCTAACTCACAAAGATCTCATGAAATCCCTGTTTGTTGAGAGAAAAGAGATTTCCCTCCTTTTTTATATTAGAATGATTATCTCAGATTTGGACCAGAGAATAGTACCACAACTTTTTCTAGATCCACCTTGAAATCATCCAGGGAAAGCACAAGGCCTGAGAAGGCTGGAGGCACTGTAGAATCATAGAATGGTTTGGGTGGGAAGGGAGATTAAGGAACAGCCTCCTGCCATGGGCAGGGACACCTCCCACTAGACCAGGTTGGTCCAAACTCTGTCCATCCTGGTCTTGAGCATTTCCAGGGATGGGGCAGCCACAGCTCCTCTGGCCAACCTGTGCCAGGGCCTCAGCACCCTCACAGGGAAAAAATTCTTCCCAATATCCAATTTAACCCTGCCCTCCCCATTTGTTTTTGCCCTTTTGCAATGAACTAATAGGAACTGAGTATAAAAGAGCATTTTCATGTATTTTATTTAGTTTTCTTCACCTGTGTGAAGCCATTCGCCCATGTGCTGTTCCTCCAGACCTTTGAAAAAGTCCTTCTCCAGTACTTTCAGAGCCCCTTTAGGCACAAGAAGGGGCTCTAAGGTCTCCCCAGAGCCTTCTCTTCTCCAGGGTGAACACCCCCAGCTCTCAGCCTGTCTCCAGAACAGAGGTGCTCCAAACTTCTGATCAATTCAGTTGTGTCCTCTTGACTTGCTCCAACAGAGGTTCAAGTCCTTCTTATGTTGGCATTATGAACATAAGAAGGATCCAGGTGATGGGTTGCCATCAAATTCCAGCTAAGAAACTCCTGGTATGTCAGCAGCTACTGCCAAGGGACCACAATGTGGCTGGGTAAGATAATAAGGTGGTCAAATGGGTTATTTTTGAGATGGAATGTGTAGTGCACTTCATTAAGTGTTATCCTGATGTCTGCCTTGCTCTGTACAGAAACCTGATGGCATGAATATCCCTGCAGAAATCGAGGTGTGAGGTCACATGTGTCTTCCAGGTGTTTTGCTGTATGAAAAGAAACCTTGCAGTGGTGTGAGATGTTTATGAGGTGATATCTATACCTGGGAGACACAAAGAGAGGAAGAAAGCCAAAGTTCAAGTGCATTGCTAAGTAGCTTTGTAAAACTTGCCAAATGCATCTTAAAGACATTAAGTCACTGATACAGCACTCCAAATTGTATTTGCTACATGAGTTTCTGAAGTTCAGCACTACCATCCTTCTGACATTGTTCATTTTTTTCATGGTGGCTGTGTCACTGTTGCTGTAGTGGTGTAAAGGAGATCAGAAAATGCAGTAGCCATACTGCTGGAGGATCACTACAAGCAAGAAGCAGGGAAAAGGAGAGGAGAGGATGGAAATACATGTTTTGTGCCTGAAGTCAGAAAACTGCCTTCCTTCTAAGAGAAAAAAAGGACAGGAGGCGTGGATATGGATCTACAGGGAAAAGGAAGGAAGGGAGAGGAATATCAGAACATCACCAAGATAAAACGGCTACTAGCTGTGAGATGAGATAATACTGTCTGGGGAAATGCAGTTATGATCAGCATCTGCTTTGTACTGAGTTTCACTTTCGCTGGTATCTTCACTGGAGGTGGATAGAAAAGTTGTAATAGTGTGTGTGGGAGTCAGTGCTCCAGTTGGATGGGTGTCAGCCAGGTAGGTGAGGCCAGCTGCAGGACTCAGATTTACAGATTTACATTCCTGTTGCCTTGCAAAGGATGGACAACTGGGAGGAAGGTGGGAATGTGCTGCTTTGGCAGGGAAATAGATTCAGGATGCTCTGATCTGTACCTAATTGTGCTGGTAGTCAGGGACTCCTGCTAGCTCTGACAGTTCCCTGTTCAGCCATGGATGTGTTGATAGAACAAAAATGTTCAAAGCTGGACATCAAGGCTCCCATGATGACATCCCTTGGACTTCAAAGGAGCTGAGTAACCAGAGGGTGGGTTTCTCTGTTTTGGCCTCTGCAATGAAATAGTAGAAACCAAGTACCTAAGAGCATCCCCAAGAATTTGTTTAGTTTTGTGGACCTTTGTGCCTCACTTTCCTCCAAGTAAAAGAGGATTCTGTTTGCCTTTCCCATAGGATCACAGTGAGGAGCTAGCTACATCTGAGATCTTAAGAAAAGGACAAGTAACATTCTTTACTTGGATTTATGGAGAAAAGGGGAATTTCTAGTTCAGGTAGTGTGGTGAGGCATTTCTCTCTGCCATGAGGTGTCGCAGACATATTTTATGAAAAATTCTTTCCTTAGGATTTTTCCTCCTGAGAAGCTGAGAGGCCTCAGGAACAAAATGTAAACGATGATTATCTGCTGCTGTGGAATGCAACAGGTGCATCTGTGATTGGTCCATGCTGGTTGTTTCTGGTTAATGGCCAATCACAGTCAGCTGGCTTGGACAGAGAGTCCGAGACACAAGCCTTTGTTATCATTCTTTGCTATTCTATTCTTAGCTAGCTTCCTGATGAAATCCTTTCTTCTATTCTTTTAGTATAGTTTTAATGTAATATATATAATAAAATAATAAATCAAGCCTTCTGAAACATGGAGTCAGATCCTTGTATCTTCTCTCTACCTGAGACTCCTGTGAACACCATCACAACAAAGAGCTTATCTGTTCCATCAACCTGGTGTGATAACTTTGGGCATCTTCTCCCTTCACATGAATTTTCTAATTGGTGAGATGATGCAGGCTGGATATCTGTCCAGTAGTGAGTTATCTCTGGCACCATGGAGGTGGCATTCCCAGCAGACAATAAATCTCTTGCCTTGAGAGCAGATTGAAGGGAGATAAGCCATGGATTTCTGACTGACAGACACTTCACTTTACAAAATAAAAGCTACACAAAACTTTCACAAAGCAGAAATCTTCCGCCCATTCCCTGGAAATGTGTGGGGATCTCTCCTCAAGGTTTGGGACACTGGCCTTTGAGTTACTCTCCTGTAAGGAAAGGACTCTATGTGTACTCCATCATCACTTTAGTGGTAAGTTACATTGACTCCTAATCTATACTGTTTCTTTGCTAGCTGCAATATAGGTACCTTTATGTTATGGACTGTTTTATGTAATCTAGTTGTAGCTCTTTGTTTTAACCTGTGTAGTAACTGTTTAAGGCCTTTTGTCTGTTAATCTCCTGTCTATTCAGTACACCAAATTGGCTATTTTTAAGAACTTGTGAGCCAGGGTGGTTTGGGTGTAGGTTGCCTCAATTAATGCTGCCAAAAATCTGAACCTGAGACAGGGTTTCTCTAACACCTTCACTCAGTCCATAACAGGGAGTGATGAGTTAAAGTTCATGGCTGTAAAGAGAAGCAGCCTTGAGTGATGCAAGTTTTGGTGAGAAAGAGCTTCCTTAGGGGTGGCCCATGTGGCACAGTGGCAGTGGAGAAGGTGTTGCATTACTCCAGCACCCATTTGTGGCTTAAAGCACATTATTTGAGTTACCATATTGACTTCACAGCTTGGACAAGTGAAAAGTGTCATGAATCTTCAGAAAGATAACCAGGTTTGCTGCTGTAAACTAAGGATGTAGTTTAGTAGAGGGGGACCAATACTGAGATGGGGATGGCCACTATCAGCTGACAAAATGATCTGTGGCCCATTTGCACAATTTACCTGATGACAGAGCCTGAGGAATTCACCAAACCAGAAATGCTTCTTCAAACACATGGTGATTTCCTCCTGGCTGGGCAGAAAACAGTGATATATGGGCCTCGAAATAACAAAGTTTTGAGGAAGATGAGGTCTAAAGCTGAGTGAAAAATGAAATGACTCTGCTATGCCTCTTAAAAAGCCACATCAATCTCTTGGATTGGGACACACTAGGCTTCTGGAAGTGTTTAACAATGTTTAACGCTAACCTATGGCTTTTGCTTTATTATCACTTTTACTGTCTGTCAGCTTGAGGAGCCCTGTGCTTCATCTGCCTTTGACTGTAGGGAAAAATGAAGGTGTAGCAAGACAGTAGTTGTGCTGTATCCACTAGAGCTGCTGAGCTCCAGCTGGCCTGACAAAATGCTGTAGAAGTTTCTCCCTTGCTAATGTCTGGCTTTTCTTACTGAGCAGTGGAGAAGAATGGCTTTTTCTCTGACTTTTGCCTCTCCATAAAGCAATTTTCAAACACCTCAGTGGGCAAAAAATCACAGATTATCACTCTGGCCCCAGAATCTGCCACCAGGTTAGGGATTAATGAGAAATCCCCTTGCAGATGAATGGGTGAGGAATAACCCAGTTAACAAAAGCCTGCTCTTCAGTTTGAGGACTGAGTTGTTTGGTGTTCCATTAGGTTAAAATATTTCTCTGCTTGCTTGTAAATCTTGGTACATTTATGGGATTGTATTTGATGGAAAGGTGGAAGGGGATGCTGTTTTGGTTTAAAAAGACAAGTGTTTGATAAGGAAGGCAGGAGTTTTCTTTTAAATCAAAAATGTAAATTTCTTCTTTGTGAATTATTATTATTTTTTAAATTAAGAGGCTCTTAGGCAAAGATATGGGAATAGGGATAACAGTTCTTTACTGGAAAAATTAAAAATACAAATGTAATAGTACGAACAAAAAAACCCACAACTGACAGAGTGAAAATATGACTTGACACCCTGTTGATCAAGGTAGCAGTCTGATTAAATGGTGGCTGCAGTCCTCCTGCAGTGGCAGGTGTGGTTCTGTTAAAGCAGTGATGCTGTAGAAGGGTGTAGTTTTCCTCTGAAGGTCCAGAGGTGGTGTATTTGGGCCTGGTCTTCCTCTGGGAATCCAGTGGAGACAGGCTGATCTGGTGTTCTAAATCTCAGATTATATCCAGGTAGGAATGCTTGGCTCCTCCCTCTGGGTGGAGCATCTCACAAGGGGATGATGTAATTTTATCAGCCATGCAGTGACACTCAATGGCCCATTAACAGGAGATATTTCCCGGAGGGAGGATCGGCTTGTGGAAGAGATAAAGAAAACTGCCCAATTAACAGAAGATAACTGCCTCTAATAGATGGCAAATAGAATACACACTCCCAGCTAAATCTTTCAACTGATGACAGATGCCCACAAAAATGCATTCACCATATGTGCAACAGAAGCTTTAGCTGACAGTGGTGGCCCTTGAGCAGAACTGTCTTAAAACCATGCAAGAATGAAGACTATTGAAGTGAAAGTCATCACTGCTTCTGGTCTACCCTGTCCCAACAGCAAATTGTTCCTCACAGATTTCCCTTGACATGGAGGAGCTCTTCTCACATTAGAAAACATGGCTGTCTAAAGCAGGAGAGAGGCTGTGCCATGTCCCCTTTGGTCTCATGTTGTGTGGCATGGATTGCTCTGATGAGAGGCTAATTGCCTTCTCCCTCTCCCTTCCCTTCTTGGGGAAAAATTCCATTCTGCCTCGTGTTCCTGTATTGTGGAATTCCTTGGTAAGTCCATGTCCAGCATGTGAGGCAAAGATGTCTTGGGCTCTAGGTTAGGAGATATGATGGGCCCAGACATTCTTCTTGGCTGCAGGTGGGGATACCTGTCAGCAATGGAGAGAGATGGGGAAGAGTGATTCAGTGATCAGAATCTGCATTTATTGTACACTACTAATGCTTATATATGGTTTTAAGAAGACTAGTAATGTTTACAGCAATGATTAGGTTAAAATCACATACACAAACTTATGCATATTACAACATCTCTTGCTTGCAGAGTTTAATGAAATTTTCTTTTGCTGGTAAATCTGTCTGATTGAATCTTCTTTTAATCCTCAAAGTTCTGTTTGCTCTGGCCATATTAGAACATCCTGTTATCAAATCTCTTATGCTAACCAGGCCCAAAGTCTTGGACCATCATCTGTCAGTCAGTCCATCATCTGTCTTTCCCACTAGCCCAACAGATACCCTCTAGGTTCCCCATGTCACCTGCATCTGCAGTGCTCTGTACAATAGCTGGATGCCTCTGGGCTCAGCTTTTCTGTGATCTCAGCCTCAGTGAAATGGCACAGTGTTGAGTGTCTGGATACCTGTGGAGGAGGGGAGAACAGGATCCTGTCTGAATGTCTGCTGTTACTATCAATCACCCCCAGAGAAGGCTCTGGGTTATCGTGGGGAGAAGGCCAAATCTCATTCACCTCACAAGAGGAAGAATTTTGCAGCCTTTGCCCTGACTCTTCCCTTGTTTCCTCTTCATACTCTGATGACAGACACTTGTAACAAAGACACTGTCCTGGTCTGGCAGCTCCTGCTCAGGGAAATCCTTGTGGGTCTGGGAAAAATGGGGCTGAAGGAGGTGGAGCAGTATAAGAAAAATGTTCAAGAAGGCTCAAGTGAAAGGTGGTTTGGATCAGAAAAACCTCCTGCATATTTATGTGACCCTTCCTGCCTTGAGGAATGAGTATGAGGCTTCTGGAGTGCACCAGCTGCATGGCTCACCTGGACTTCCTTTTTGTAAGTTTTTGGGTAGACAGGCAAAGGCACAAGAGCAGCCTTGGCTTGTCCAAACCAGCCTGGCACGCTGCTCACCCTGCTGCCAGGATATTCCAAAGACCAGGATGGGACAGATGTGACTGCATCATTCCCTATGAGACTTGATGTGCTGAGTCCTGGCAAAAGGGGGCACAAGCTGCTCCCAGGATAGGTGGAAGCAAATCCCACTCTGCAACCTTATAGATTACATAGGGTCACATCTGTGTCCAACAAGGAGATGGTCAGCAGATGGCATGGTGGACTGGGAGCTGAAGTTGAGACCTGGGATCCTGGGTGGGAAATACTAATGCAAGGGTCCTCATTTTTAAGAACTTTAATAGTGAAAATTCTATCACAAGGAGTGTCACGATTTTAATTTATTGATTTATTTCCTTCTTTTTTAATATTGGAGATCTGTGACAGATGAGTAATGCAATGATTGACTCTCACAATTAACGGACAAATATCATGTATATAGGTTAAGAAAAGTTTTTTTTGCCCCCTGAGTTGTTATCAAGGGACAACCAGGGTTGGGACATCTGGGAGGGCTGGCTTGTCACTATGGCAGCACCTGACCTCCAATCAGGATTTGAGGAATTGATCTCCACCACTGGACAGCAAAGAAGGAGTCGATGGACAGAATTTTGGGAGGGGCTAAAGGGTTAAAAGGTGAAACCTCCATTGTATGGGTGAGCACATGGTGGGGAAAATCCTTTTGCTGTAACATTTTCTCCATTTAGCCTTCTGTTGTATTTTTGATAAGGTTTAATAAACCTTTCTGAGTTTATGAAAAGTGAGTGGCCATTTCTCACAGATCCATTTGGACTGCACACTCAGCTGATCTCACTCCCATACAGAGACTGTATGTACCACATCCCACTTACACCTGGCTCAAAATAGGTCACAAGAATTTGGGCCATGGAAAACATTTAGCAGAGGACTTCTAGCAGCCTTCCAGTACACAAAGAGACTCCAAGAGAGACAGAGAGGGACTTTGGTCCTGCAGGGACTGGACAAGAAGAAATGGCTTCACACTGAGAGAGGGCAGGGTTAGATGGGATAATGGGAATAAATTCTTGGCTGTGAGAATGATCAGGCTCTGGCACAGGTTGCCCAGAGAAGCTGTGGCTACCCCAATCCCAGGTTGGATGGGGTTTGGACCAACCTTGTCTAGTGAAAAGTCCCTTGCCATGGCATGGGGGTGGAATGGGAACCATTCTATTATTCTGTGATTCAATGCTCTGGTCCTTCCCTGGTCGAAGTTGTGCTCAAAGAATAGGTATATGTACATTCCTGTCTTGAACTGGTGCATCATGTATAATATATTTTGGTAGGCATGAGTGGGGAGCATAGTTGATGTACTTTCCTTATTTCCTTTGCAACATTTGCCTCTTCTTTCCACTCTGAGGTGGTCTCTGCAATCAGATCCACTCAGGTCGAGCAAATGTCAGCCAGCAAGAAGACAGCAGATGAAACCATTCATCTTGCCAGTCTAGCCTAAACCTACATACATCTGCTGTGATAAACCCACCCCAGGCCATTGTGGAGATTTACTTCTAAAATGAGAAGGGATGAACTCACCCTCTCACTCTTCAGGTTTCCAAAATACATAGCAAGAGGAGAGATGGGATTTTGGGGTGTGTATCTGTGTGTCTATGTGTCAGGTGGCATTTTAAAAATAATTTTTCCCCTTACTGTAACAATTAAAAAGCCAGAAGAAAGATTTCAAAAAGAAAAACGAGGAAACCACACCCCAAAACAACTAAACTCACTGGTTTCAAGGTGGGTTAACAACGTGGAAAGCTCACGCCAGAACATGTGTTATTAGCAATAAAAAAGTTCTTTATTTGTCTGTCTGGGGAATTTCTTTCACACTCACTTTAAAAAAAAACTATCTTTATTTGTTTCCCTTCTATCACACACACAACCAGATCAGTTAAATAAAACAGAGTTTTATATTCATTCCAGGCAAGTACTCTTGCCAAAATCTGTGCCTCCTTTTTCTCCCCCCACTCATTTTCTTATATACAGACCAGTGATGAAAACACAAAAAATCTGAAGCCTATGAGGTGACAGATGAACAAGATGTAGAGGCAAATAATCCAAATGGTGCTGTGAAGGAATGGCTTTTACTGGCAAAAGGGAACATATTTCTGCAAAGGTTAGAGGAATTTTTCTGTTTCTGTTGGATTTTTCCAAGGCTGGAAATTTTAATTTCATGAGGAGACTAAGATCCTGCATTTTAGATGTTCCAGACAATCCTTTCCCTTGATTTGTTGCTTTGTTTGTTTAAGTTTTTATCAACAGTGAGGATTTGTGCTTCAGCTAATTTTATGTGCAGAAATCTCATTTGTGTGTATGTGGTTGCCAGACATGTGATGGACACTGACACCACTCAGAGCAGAGTGAGGACCATGTTGGCTGCAAACTGTACCCAGAGCTTTGCTTCCAAAGAGGACTTTGCAGCCTGCTGATGTTAAACTGTCTCACATATGTAGGTTTTTCCCAATATCGAGCCTAGACCTCCTCCAGCACAACTTGAGGCTATTTCCTTTTGTCTTGTTACTTGAGAGAAGAGACCAGCCTTCACCTGGCTCCACTCTCCTGTCTGGGAGTTGTAGATAGAGAGAATGTACTGCCTGAGCCTCCTTTTCTCCAGACTGAGCCCCAGTGACAGTGTTCACAGGGGTCTGATGATGAGGGAAGAGACAAGGATCTGACTCCATGTTTCAGAAGGCTGATTTATTATTTTATGATATATATTAAAACCATACTAAAAGAATAGAAGAAAGTATTTCTTCAGAAGGCTAGCTAGGAATAGAAAAAGAAGGAATGCTAACAAAAGCTTGTGTCTTGGACAGAGAGTCTGAACCAGCTGACTGTGATTGGCCATTAATTAGAAACAACTCTATGAGACCAATCACAGATGCACCTGTTGTGTTCCACAGCAGCAGATAACCATTGTTTACATTTTGTTCCTGAGGCCTCTCAGCTTCTCAGGAGAAAAAATCCTAAGGAAAGGATTTTTCAGAAAATATAATGGCTACACCCCAGCTCCCTCACCTCTCATCACCAGTGCCAGCAAAGGGCTGCAATCATTCAAATAACTTCTCTCATCCTGCTGGCCACACCAGTGTGACACAAGTGAGGGTACTGTTGGCCTACTTTCCCCCCATGGCCCACCTGAGCTCATGTTCAGCTGCTGTGGATCAGTGCCCCCAGATCCTTTCCCACCCTGCAGCTTTCCAGCCACTCTGCACCAGCCTGGGGAGCTGTATGGGGTTGTGACTCAGGGTCAGGACCTGACACTTGGCCCTGTTGCACCTCGTGCCACTGGCCTGCACAGATCCTCCTGCAGAGCCTTCCTGCCCTCCAGCACATCAACACTCCCACCTAACTTGGTGTTGTCTGTGAACTTACTGAGGGTGCACTCAATCCTGTTGTCTAAATCATCAATAAATGCATTACACAAGACAGGCCTCAATTCTGAGCCCCAGGCAATCCCACAAGTGACTGGCTGCTAACTGGATTCAGTCCCATTCCCCAATACTCTCTGGGCCAAGCCAGCTTTTACCCAGCAAACAGCACACCTGTCCAGCCATGAGCACACAATCTCTCCAGGAGAATGTTGTAGGAGATAATGCTTTACTACAGTCTGTGTAGACAACACCCAGAGCCTTTCCCTCATCTACCATGCAGACAGCCAGCAGGTTGGTCAGGCAAGACCTGCCTCTCACAAACCCATGCTGGCTGGGCCTGGTTCCCTGCTTGTTCTGCATGTGCCAGGTGATGGCACACAGGATGACTTGACCAAATTCAGCTTTACAAAAGTGGACAGGACATGTTGAAACTTAAATTATCAGTTGCCAAGTACTTGGGCAGAAGGAATGACCAACGTGCCAAAATTGATGACTTGTGGCCTATTTCTAAGTGGCCTTTTGAGATTGTAGTCACAAAAGAAAATGACACTTAGATGACAGGAAGTATAAAAAGAGACTGGAAGCTGAATGATTTAAATCAAAACTCAGGAGAGAGCAAGAGGGGGATTGCTGATTGAGAACAAGGGTTTGGAGGAGAAGCATTTGTGCATGGTGCCACTTGGGTAACACCCAAGCTCTGTCCCAAAGCTGCAGATAAGAGCAAAAGGAAAGATCTGAAGGCAGAGCATCTCAGACAAAGAATCACAACACTGCTGTGTTTGCAAGGTGTGGAAGGAATGAAATATTGGAAGAGGGAATACTAAGCTTCTTGACCTCTGCTCAGCTGACTCAGAGGGAATGTAAAATGCCCAGAGGAACTGTGATTGTGATCTTAGAATGCGCAGAGACTTTTACTGCAGAAAAGTGGAAAAAGTTGGAAGAGCTTGCAGTTTAAAGTTTAATCTTTGTTCAGCCCCAGTAGGATTAAAGGGCAGCACAGGCCAGTGTGGGGCGTGAAAGGAAGGTGAAGATTAGCATAGGAAGAATAATTTGGAGGTCTCTAAAAAGAAGCAGAAGCAAAGGATAATTCAATAAACAAATAAAGAGATTCACTAGAGAAACACAGAAACACATGAAGAAGAAGATAATACTGTGCTACACAGACTGCTAAGGAAAACACATTGTTTGAGAATATTTTAAGATGAGTGAAGGGAGATGAATAGTACCTCTCAATGTGGAGGGAACTTGAGCTGGCTTCGGGGATCTCTTTGCAAATCTCTGAAATTGCAAAGGAAAGACTGAGGAATGACACTCCTAGAGAGTCACGTGCTGGGTCATACCCCAGAAAGTTTGTTTTTCAGGATCTTAAATTTGGAAAGCCCCATGTACAAGCCTTTGTATAGGCAGTTATATATCAGCAGGTGATTCTTGGTGATGCACCAAAACCTCTGGTTATCTCTCAGCCTGTTGTGAGGTCTGGACCCTGATTCCTGAAGAAGTTAATTAAGAAGCTGTGGCACTCCAGTGCTTCTCTTCACAAAGCCCTTCCTGGCCAAGAGGACACCCCTTTATTTATGCCTACAGAATTCCTCAAACATGACCTCATCTCAAAGCTTATTTGTGAAGAAAGGACTGTCTAGGCCATAGTGAGGCACTTCTGGACTTGTGAGGCTTGTGATCCCAGATATATTTGGTTTTCAGGACAGATTTTGATTGTCTGAAGAACCCCTGTGGTTTCAATAGAAGTAGAATAAGCCCTTGTAGGCTTTCTTTCAAATTTGTAATTTGTCAAGAAAATTGGAAAATTAGGAGAAAGAGGAATCCAAAAATTGGATAAAAATCCAAAAGAGAGAATAAATTATTTCCTTTTAAAAAAATATTATTCAGGTGTTCTCTGTTGTGGGATGTGACCTAAAGGGGAAAAGAAAGGCTGCTTATCTCTGGTTCAGCCTTGTTCCTTTCTATCTGAGAAATGGGAAAGCTGCTGGAGAGCAAGAATGGAGAGATGACTTATTTAAGCTTTGCCTATTTATCTTTCTTGAATATTAAGTTTTTAGGATCATCACCAGAACTGGTGTTAGGCAGCTGAGCAGATCAGTGATTTAAATCTCTCGCTACAAAGCAATTTCTTCATAAATTGGTTTTGGTTTTTTTTCAGGCCTACAGGGAATTTCTCCAAGCCTCAGGAGTGGGACTTCTCCCAGCAGATTTCATACACATAGTAGGCAAACCCACAACAAACAAAAATAATCCCAATTCAGATGCATTGTTCAAAAAGGACCTGGATAATTCAGGTGGTGTTGTTACCTGACTTCTAGAGATTGTTGGAATTAGTGGAGAATTTATGCTTGTGATGCTGAAAAAGTAAGAGAAAAAGGGAATATCTTACAAGAAACTTAAATATTCATTCTGTTTAGCCATCAAGTAACAAATGGACTTGATTACTGTATAAAGTATCTTGTAGAAGAGAATAAAAATTACATTAGAGAAGCTCTCATGCAATGGAGAAAGAGCAAACCTAATGCAAGCAGATGTCTCATAAAGACGGCACAACAAATTCAGGTTATAAAAGCATGGAAATGTGTACAGTTAGTGCTGGGAACAGAAACAAAAGGAAGTGGAAGATACCTCTTGAGTCTTTGAAAATGGGCAGGTTTCTTCATTCAGAAAGAGTTGCAGTCAAACAAAGATCACTCAGCTTAATATACAGGTAACTGGGTGTCCTGGGTTGGCTGTGTGATGTTTGTATCCCCAGAGGTCTGTTCTGTTTATGCTGGGTAATAAGTTTTGCACCTTCAGGACTTGTCCTGAGAGCGAAGGGGAGAGAGAAGAAGACGCAGAGTTTGTTATCAGAAGCTGCACTTGCTCCCCGCATCCTGCTCCTGGACTCTGCTGTCTGCAGCACAGACAGACAGCAGGACAGAGCCCTCCTTTGCTTTTAGTTAGTTTTTAGCTAAGTGAGGCAGAGGAATTCCCTGGACTGTGTTTTTTTCCTTTTCTTGGACCTGCTTAAACCTGCTCTGGACTGAACACCAGCAGAGCTCCAGCAGCTCACACCTGTGGCCCACTGGGCCGGGTCTGGGCTGCAGCATTTCCAGCACCAGAGGGACTGATCAGAGACTGAGTGAGCTGAGCTGCAACCCACAAAAGGGACTTTCTGAGTTTGTCATCTCTTTTGGAGCAACAAGAGGTTTTATTGTTTAATATTGTCCATTTTTTTGTGCTGGTGAATGCTTTGCCTGTTAAATAAACAGTTTTTCCCCCCACTTTTCTCCAAGGAAATATTTTCCTGATCCAGCTGGGGGAAGGGCTGCTTGAATTTGCTTGCTAGAGGAACCCCTTTAGAGGTTTTCTCCCAAATTAGCCCCCAAACCAGGACACTGGGTAACATTAAACAGCCTGCAATATGCAGGTCAAATGAGCTAATAATCGCTCCTGGAGTTACACCATTATCTAAAAACTCCTTATTAATCTGAAACTGCCCTGTCTTCAGCCTTTTTTGGCATGATTCTGGTTTCAGATATTAGTGCAAAGCATGTGGATTTCATTACGATTGCTGAAATGGTGTCCAGAACCAGAGATAGAGGATTCAAACTACATCATACAACAGAAAGATGTTTTTCCCCCACCCCAAATCTACAAAGAACAGTACTCAGTCTGGGAAATTATTTTGCCTGTTTTCAGCAATTCTTTTATGTGTGAATGTAATGATGTTCTACAGTTTTTCTGAAGCACAGGATAAACAAGGGGAGAGATGTCCTGAAATTCGATCCTGCTTTTAAGCAGAAAATGTGCATTGGTTTCTGGGGAAAGGAGCGTTAAATGAGAAGCAAGGAGTGATTTACAAGATTTTCTGTCAATAAAAGTATCGTCTGGAGTGTCATCAATGAAATTTATTGTGGGAATCGCTCATCACTCAAACAGAAATGGATGTTCAAGCAGTCAGAATGGCAGAGGTGTAAAATAAAAAACAGTCTGTACTTGGTAGATGTTCTGTAGAAACCAGAAGACAAAGGAAAAGCAAGATGTGTCTTGTCCCAGAAACACCTCCTGAATCTCGTGTTAATTTCATAACTTCATAGGGTGGAATCATGATTTTTTGAATAGTTGTGCTGTGTAGTACTGGCAGGTGATGACACAAGCACCTTGAACTACAGGAGGAAGTGGAAGGAAAATACATGCTGCCCTTGGATACAAAACACAGTATTTTGATCCAAATCTCAGAAAGCTGTAAGATGTTGGTCCTTAATATACAGGAATTATACAGCAGTTATTTCTTGATGCTAAGATAATCTGTTATCTTTAAAGATGGTGTAGACTAGGAGTGGAGAAAGGAGAGGCATCTTTGCAAATGTTTAGAAGAGGCATCTTTTGCAAAGGTGGAAATCTTCAGTCCTTTGGAGTTCAGTGCACTGCTTCCTATCACTGCAGAGACACAGATGAAATAACAATGTTTGGCTGTATGTGATGTTTGCTTTACAAAAACAGAGGCAAAGGGCTGCAAACTGAATTATCCCTGCTTTGGCTGAAGGAGAGGGAAGAAAATGGGGGACACGATTCTAAGATGGGTTATTCAGCACCTTACGAAAACAACGTTGCCAGACAGTCTTCTGAAGTACATTTGCAAAATCATCGTGAGGTTTTGGAAATCTGACACTTGCAGGGTAAAATTCAGTCCCCACCTGCATCTATTGTCATGAAGTTGCTTTAATATCTTAAATATCTTGCAGGACACCAGATGCAGATGGATTGAGGAAAACTTAGAAAACCCCATCATTTTCCTCAAAATCCAGCCAGCTGGCCCCTTCCTTTGAAGTGAAGGGAAAACTTTTATTCTGTCAGGCTAGCAACAAGAAAACAATGTCACAAAAGAGAATAACTCCATCAACCCTTTGGCAGAATCAGTAGTTTAAGCCACTTCCAAAGCTAATTTGATATGGCCTTTTCCACTCAGAGTTTTCCATTCAGGGAGGCTTCAACCCCAACCATTTCAAACAGAGCATTAGAGATCTATTTGGAAGGGGTTTGTAGGTATTTTTTGAGTTAAAGCTTCACAAAATATCCAGGGCATCTGAGGCACTCATTATTGGTCATTAGAACTATTGAGCACCCCTAACCCCGAGCAAAAGCAAGAGGAACACACTGCTCAGAACTTTGGAAAAGCCCACTTTTAAAGTAATTTTCCTGTGTTGGAGGTATAAATACACACACACACAAACACATATCCCTATCCTTAGGCTCTGCAAGGTAGTCTTTCCCCTGCTGGAAAAGTGCTGTAGGTGTTGAACAGTTTTGGCAGAACCTGGGTTCATTTAGCTGGGTCAGCAGATAGCTGGCTCTCAACCAGAAAAGACAAAGTGGATGTAAATGGCAATTTCTGTAGCCAAGGCAATTTTCAGATGAGGTGAAGAAAAAGGAGTGAATACCAGAGTGAGGTACAGTGTTGGCTGAAATGCAGTCTAAGGTCACATAGCTTACATTTAAATTTAAAATTCACCTTCCTTGGCCAGTGATTCCTCGTGATCTTTTCAAGCCACCCCTCTCATGCCGGAAGCTTTTAAAGGGGTTTCTTAACACACAGAACTTTCTGTTTCTCATTCATCCTAAAAAGCCAGCCATTGCTCCAATGAAACCTCTTTACTAATTAGTGTTAAGCTCTGTGAGTGGAAGTTGACCAGGGGCTGGGGATCAGGCCCACCACTCTGCAGTGCTCACAGTGGTTTCAGTTTTGTGCCATCTGCTTTCCTTGCCTAAGATCTTGCATTTTGACATATTGCTTCAATACAACATATTTCATTACACCTTTGCTGGAGGGCCAAAGGCCACATTCCTTCCATCTATCCTGCATTCAATTTTCATTCTCTTGTCCTCAATGCATTATAGAAACCAATATTCCTTCCTTCCTTCTCTTTTTTTCTCTCTTCACCCACCTGCCTTCCTACCTACCCTCCTGCCTGCACCCATCACCTCCCCATAACTGCCCCCTCCCCCAAGCTATTGTGGGTTATTACCTCAATCCTTTTCAGCTGAGAAAGGCTTGAGGTAATGACCTGAAACTTCCTGGAAAAGATCCCAAAAAGCCCCAGATGAAAACCACATGCAACACATTAGGGACCCTCATGGCATAAAGAAACATTAGTTCAAGTAACAAGAGTGTACACCGATCAGCTTCTTACATATCAGCTGGTAAGAGGCATATATGATCAGCCATGAATATGAACCAGGTGGGGGAATTAGCTGATTGGCTAGGTTATGGCAAGAAAAGTGAAAAAATATATTGTCTTTTAGGAAACAGTTTCCTTAATCACCATGCTTAGAGCTGTGTTGGGGATCTGACTCTTCGCAGTAGCAAAAACCTGGAAGAATTCCACAGAATCTGCATGATGCCAAATGCTATTGGGTTATGAACCCATGGAGCCCCACTAATACTTGCTTGATGCTGTAGTCTTGAGGTGAAAAAGCCAGAAAACTTTTTATTGTAGCTACAAGGAGAAAAGTGTTCTCTTTTTCTCTTTGCCCAGTTAAAATAATGTCCTTTTTCAGCAGGAACAAGAAAATGCATCACCTCCCCCTCCACCCCTCAGCAGTTCTCCAGACACAAGCAAGCAAGGGAGGATCATGGTGAAACAGTCATTTTGGCCCATCTCCAGGAATATATTTCAGCTTTTGTTTTCCACTTAAGTTGAATGCACTTATGGAAGTGAAGGTGAGTTAATATTGAGTGGCTCTGGGCCTTTTGTGTTGCAGAGCCATCTCATCATCTCAGCATAAGTTTCGCATGCAATAACATGGGAACATGACTTGTGCTTTTCCAGAGTATTGTTTTATTAAATCCAGATGATGCAATTCAGCCCAGAGCCCAGTGCTATCCATTCTTCTTACAAACCAAGGACAATATCCTGCCAGAGAGGTGCAAGGTATCAAAAGTACTGAGCATTTTAACAGGCTGCCCAGGTGCTGTGGTTTGATACTGGCCAAACACCAGGCACTCACAAAAGTCGTTCACCTACCCTCTCCTCCTACATCTGGGCAAAGGAGAGGGAAAAAAATTAATGAAGGGCTCATGAGCTGACATAAGGATTAGGAGAAAAACAGTCTAAGGGCAAAACAGGTTTAAATTTAAAGGTATAAAGTAAATTTATTATTCACAGAGTCAGAGGAGGATAATGAGAGGTAAAATAAGCCCTTAAAACACCTTTTTTTCCCCCTAGCCCCACCTTCCTTCCCACCAACAGCACAGGGAGACAGGGCATGGAGGTTTTGGTCAGGTTGTCACTTGAGATTATTTTTTGTTTGCTCAGGGAGAGGAGTCTCTTTTCTGCTATGCTGTGGGGTCCCTCCCATGGGCAAAAGGTGTTCCCAAAACTGTTGTGGCATGGGTCACTTGTCCACAAGGGGTGGAGTGTATTGCCTTGGCACAGCCTGGGTTTTGTTAGTGGGAGGGGGCACAGAGATGGCTCCTGTGGGAAGCTGCTGGAAGCTTCCCACCATTTGTGGCAGAGCCAATCCCTACATGGAACATAGGCAAGATAAACTTCTCTGCACTGCGGGATCTTGCAAAAATCTTTGAATTAGTGGAACTTGTTGACACTGGTACGTACAAGCAACAGTTTTTTTTTCTGGCCAGAGAAGAGAAGGAAGTGAGGACATGTGAGGGAAAACAACATGGTGGCACAAAAGTCAGTTGGAAAAAAGTGAGGGGAGGAGGTGCTTCAAGCATTGGAGCCAAGATTCCTCTGCAGGCCACGGTGAGGATGGTGGTAAAACAAACTGTCCCCCTGTAATGCATGAAGTCCCTGGGGGATGCAGAGATACATTTGCAGCCTGTGGGAAAAGTGCTCACACCAGAGCAGGTGGATGGTGGAGAAAGATACGGTCTAGTGGGAGACCAAAGAGAGAGAGAGAGAGGGGGAGAGAGGGCCCTTGCTTCCAAACTAGAGCAGCCCATCCTTCGGAGACTGCACCCCTGTCATGCTTTGATACTGTCCCAAGGCCAGGCACCCAGGAGAGTCGCTCGCTCACCTTCCCCTGCCACAGCTGGGAAAAGGAGGGAAGAGGAAAAAAGGTAAACAAAGGCTCCATGGGTGAGATAAGGAGAGGGAGAGAACCCTTCAAGGGCAAAACAGGCTCAACTTGAAGTTGCAAAGTGAAATTTATTACCAACAGAATCAGAGGAGGATAATAAGTAAAATAAGCCCTGAAAACACCTCCTCCCCCCACAGCCCCTTCCTCCTTCCCACCGACAGCACAGGGGGACAGGGCATGGTGGTTTTGGTCAGGTCATCCCCAAGACTTTCTTCCACGACTCCAGGAGAGGAGTCCATCCCCTGTGAGACCATGGGGTCCTTCCCACGGGAGACAGTTCTCTGTGAACTTCGCCATGGTGGGTACACTCTCACAAGCAGCAGCCACACCACACCTGCTGCAGCGTGAATTCCACCCACGGGCACACAGTTCTCCCAAAACAACTGCAGCATGGCTCTCTCTTTCCACAGGGTGCAGTCCTCCAAGGACAGGCTGCTCCAGCCTGGGAGCAGGGCCCCCTCTGCTCACTGGGTCTCCCACAGGATCACAGCCTCCTCCAGGCATCCACCTGCTCCAGCATGGGCACCTCCTCCATGGGCTGTGGGTGGATCTCTGCATCCTCCATGGATCCATGGGCTGCAGGGGAACAGCTAGTTCATCATGGTCCTCACCATGGCCTGCAGTGGAAACTCAGCTCCAGCATCTGGAGCACCTCCTCCTGCTCCTTCTCCACTGACCTTGGTGTCTCCTTGTTGTTTCCCTCACATATTCTCACCTCTTCGTCTTCTCTGACAAGAAGCAAAGCCCCTTACTTTGTTTTGATTTTCTTCTTAAATATGTCATAACAGAGGTATTACCAGCCTCTCTCATTGGCCCAGTTTTGGCCAGCAGCATGTCCATCTTCAGAGCCATCAGGGATTGGCTCTGTTGGACATGGTCACAGCTTCTATCAGCTTCCCATAGGAGCTACTCCTTTTGCCCTCCCCTGCTACCAGAAAATCAGGCTGTGCCAAATCAACACACCAGGGCAGTGGTGGAGTCCCTGTCCCTAGAGGGATTTAGTAGACACGTGGATGTGGTACTTGGGAGATGGGTTAGTGGTGGGCTTGGAAGTGCTGGGGGAAGAATTGTACTCAATGATCTTAGAGGGCTTTTCCAACCCAAATTGTTCTAAGAGATCTGAAGGAATAGCAGCAGCTTGGGTGCTCCAGTACAGTTTTACCCATCATACCCAAGTAGGGACATAACCTATTGCAACTGATCTGCCATATTGATAACAACACTGTTCCAGAGCCCAAACCAAGGCAGAAGAAAGAGCTGCCAGCAGAACTGTCTGTCCAGAGCATGGCAATAACATCCTTATGGTGGGGGAAGGAACCCCCATGTTTAGTGTTGAAGTCCTGACAGCTGCCAACTCTTGTGACTTCATTGTGCAAGGCATAATGTCTATGTCTTTTCTTAAAGCCCCAGTTCCAGGAGCTGAGTATGTGGGCTTTCATTTCTTCCCTCCTTGGGGGTAAAATAAAGTTTATTTTTGTTCTCATGGATGTTGAAAAAGCTGGAATAAATGTCCTGAGTGTGCCTAAATGTAACAAAACCAAGGAGTCAGAGAAAAATAATCCAGAGAACATTAATCCTCACAAATTTTAGGCCAGCCTTAGAATTTATGAGCCTGTTGTTTCAGATTCATCATTTTGGCATGGTTGGCAGAGATGAAATGGAATATAAGAAACAGCTGAGAGGAAGAAAAGGGAAAGGTAACTTGTTTGACCCTGTTCTCCATGCTGGGGCGCACTGGACAATTATTTGCAGTCATTCTCTGCCTCAGTATATTCTCCAAAATTGCCTTGCCTGTCACTTTTGCGAGAGTATAAATGCCAGGCTAGAACTGGAAAGAGTTTGATAACATTTTCAGGATATTTTTGAATAATATTTCACTTGTATTTTATTCACTCTGTGATTTCCATCTCTTTTTTGTTTCTTTTTTTGCCTCCCGCTCAGTAGAGATTTTGTAACAAGCCTTTGCCCCAGGCATGGCCTTTTTGCACATTAAGAAGCACAAAAAAGTAGAGAATAAAAGATGACCTAATTTTTTGTTTTTTTCACAGGTTTCCTAAGAGAAGAGGTTTGCCATCTGGGTGGAAATCTGACAAAACAGCACAGGAGGGGTTGGACCCATCAGCCAAGCCGAACAGCTGCAGGGTAGCTACATGAAAATCAAATCACTCCACTGGAAAAATTTATTGTAGCTGGTTTGCAGAGATAATAACAAAAAGAAATCCAGCTCTTTTATCTCCTCTTGCAGCATGAGGTCCCATACCAGACATTTGCAAAGCACTTTTCTCAAGCTGCATTGGGAGTTTCACCTGGAGTGTTGTGCAGGAGTCAGCTAGGAGGGGAAACGACACCAAGTACCACTGTGGATCTGTAATGTGGCATCTCAGTGCTTCACAGTGCATTCCTTCAGCACATCCTGCCGGTGAAACTTCTGTTCATCACCCCCTGTTAATCCCAAATTGGTAACGCCCAACTGGAGGCATTTTTGGCTGCTCCTTGACATTGGTGAATGGGTCACTGGCTTGCTGTACCGCCATCTGGTCTGGGACATCTCAGACCATCTCAGCTTCTCTCTACCATTGAATGTAGCTCATAGGAGGACTTTAATCACTTGGTCCTCCTGAATCTGAGTGCCTTTAGGTTACCATCTTGTCACTATAAGACATGAAATAAAACGACACGAACACTGGAGCCTCCTAGGTAAAAAGAAAGGCAGTTTAATTTCTGACTCCAACATTTATAGATTTTCAAAAGTGACAGTGGATTGGAGGGTGAAAGTGCCACCTCTCCAATGACACTGGACAAACCAACAGTCCATCCAAGTTCTCTTCTTCCTGAAAAGAATGTAAAACAACAATTATTTACATAAAACTGCATGAGAAAGTTTGTTATAAGAATATAAACATCAGAAGACTTAGAAAAATTTAGAAGAACACCATCTAGATCCCAGTCCTCCTCCACCTGAAAATACTCTTCCAGACCATGACCTCCTTGTCCTTGGCTCTCAAGGACACAGTGGTGCCTGCCTTCTCTGTTGGCCAGGTGCGTGCTCAGATGATTGTGCTGACTTTGCTGCTCGTCAGTGTTAATTTGTATCTCTAGGACTAAATCCTGGCAATTAAAGTACTTCAACTGAATTGATTGAAGAAATAAATAGCAGAAAAATATAGAGAAATAAGGGCTGCTAAGAAACCACATCCAATTTGACAGAGTTGTTCTCCAGCACTGATGAGGCCACACCTTGAATCCTGTCTTCACTTTTGGGTCCCTCACAACAAGAAAGTCACTTGGTGCTGGAGGGTGTCCTGGGAAGGGAATGGAGCTGGGGAAGGGTCTGGAGCACAGGTCGGATGAGGAGTAGTTGGAAGCTCTCAGTCTGGAGAACAGGAGGCTCAGGGGGAACATTCTCATTCTCTACAACTCCCTGACAGGAGAGTGCAGCCAGGTGGGTATTGGTCTGTTCTCCCAGGTAACAAGTGCTTTGAAAAGAGGAGATGGCTTCAAGTTGTGCCAGAAGAGATTTGAATTGAATATTAGGAAATATTTATTCACAGAAAGGGTTATCCAGCCCTGGCACAGTCTGCCCACAGTGGTGGATTCCCCATCCCTGGCAAGATTTAAAAGCAGTGTAGATGTGGCACTTGGGGATATGGGTTCATGGTGGCCTTGGCAGTGCTGGGGGAATGGTTGGACCCAATGAACTTAGAGGGCTTTTCCAAACTAAAATATTCTATGATTCTATGAAAAAAGTTCATTTAACTTTTAAAACTGAACAAAATTAGTCCAAAATTATTCACAGTCCAAGATCTGCTGGCAGAAAGGGACTTCTGGAGGTCTCTCATCCATATAAACATAAAAGCAGAATAATCGATTGCCTGTTTTATTTGCCACTACAGAAAATTGTTAGGCCTTACACATCCATTTAGGTATTCCTTCAGAAGCTGGAGGCTGCTTTTAAATCTTCCCCTTAAAGAAGCAAAACTCCCTTAGGCTCATCTTGTAGGTCTTGCAAGTGCCTGGCCACCTTGGTAGCTTCACAGAGGTTGGTGGTTTTTAACCTCACCTGGAAGGATGGTGGGCCAAGAAAGGGGCAATGCAAGGAAATCAGGAAGAGCCTTTCCTCACAGGAGTGCTAGTCCAGCTTTGGAGCCTCAAGGAATTTGAACATCTCTGAAAATATGGTGGTAAGTGCAAGAGCAGATTTACTGGGTAGACTGAGAAAATCCATCATCTTTTCCCTCTTAGCCCTGCTCCATCTATCACACACACAATGCTACATGATGAGGAGCCAGACTGCTGCCCTTTTTATATTACAGCTCCCCAAAGCCCTGAAGCACTTGAGTCCAAATTCTGAGGTCTCTCAGGCTGTTCTTTGGCAATGGAGCATAACACACACCATGCAGTTTGTTCTGCCTTTCCATTACAAACCTCTTTTAAGCTGCAAGTGACTTACCCACACTTCAGCAGCTCAACTTGACATTTCCTGTGCCTTGGGATGATTTTGTGGTGTGAAATTTTCACAAAACCTTGGCTTGTGAACCTTAAGTGGCTTTGCCAATGTCTTCTTTTTTTTTTCTTTTTTTTTTTTTTTGTTAATTCACATGGTCAGAATCTTGGTTGATGTCTGCAGTTCACAACTGTTAATGTTGCTGCTGCTGCTGCTAGGTAGGCAAATTGTGAGCTCTGCAGAGGGGATTATGTTTTCATGATACTGCCAATTCTTATTCAGGAATAAGCCCTTTTTTCCTCTCTGAATTAAGTTTTGCCTGGGCTTAGGGAGCTCAGGTCCATGTAGTGTGGTGCAAAGCCTTAGAGCCATGAAGCATGATCCCACCAGTGTCTGACCCAGGTCTGACACAGATAGTGCCAAGGTATTGCTGACACTTGGAGGTTCCTGCCTGATGCTCCACAGAGGTTTCAGTGCTGGTGAGGTGCTTCATTGGAATGACTTCTGCACAAGTATGCCTTTATTTTTAGTGCTTTGATTTGCAATTTCCATTTATACTGTCATCCTTTTTCTCCACAAATTTGGTAACTTCTTTGTCTGGACCTGGTTTCTCAGTCCAGGTGCCATGAATTCCCTAGCTCACTGCAAGGAAGGATATGACAACAGATCCAAGAGCACCATGATGCATGGCGTAGCTGGCACGCTGGAAGGAAGGGATGGCTTCCAGAGGGGCTTTGGCAGGCTGGAGAGCTGGGCCTGTGCAAGCATCATGATGCTCAGAAAGGCCAAGTGGAAGGTCCTGCACATAGGCTGGGGCAAGCACAAGCACAAGTGTAGCTGGACAGAGATTGGATCAACAATAGCCCTGTGGAGAAAGACTTGGGTGTGTTTGTGTCTGAAAAGCTCAGTCTGACTCAGCAAAGCACACTCACAGCTCAAAATCCAACCGCATCCTCAGCTACATCAGAAGAGGTGGGACCAGTGGGTCAAGGGAGGGGTATCTGCCCCTCAGCTCTGCTCTTTGGACACCACACCTGGAACACAATGTACAGCTTGGGGCCCTCAACATGAGAAAGATTTGAACCTGTTTGAACAAGTCCAGAGAGGAGTCACCAAGTGATCACACAACTGGAGCACCTCTCCTGTGAAGACAGGCTGGGAAAGTTGGAACTTTTCTTCTCTGGAGAAGGCTGCAGGGAGACCATAGAGCCCTTGCCAGTGCCTAAAGGAGGCTTACAAGCAGCCTGGGGAGGGACTTTTCACAAAGTCATGTAACGATGAGACATGGGGGAATGGCATTAAGATCAAGGAGGATAAGTTTAAATTGGATATAGGGATGGAGTTCTGGGCAATCCAGTCTAGTGGAAGGTGTGCCTGCCCATGGCATAATGTTGGAAAAAGATGTTTTTTAAAGTTCCTTCCAGCCCAAACCATTCTATGATTTTATGATTCTATGAGCTGGTTCATTAGCCAGACCCCAGACTTGCGCACAGCTCCCCTGATCCCAGGATTAGGATGGGTGACAGGAATATCTAAATTAACGTGTCAGCTAACTTCCCAGTTTGCCTTTCCCAAGCAGCCTTTTCTTTGCTTTTGTTCCCCTCCATCACCCCAAATGAGAGATTTCCTCTCTGGTTTGTGCAGCCAAAAAACCATTTATCTTCTTTTCAAATCTGTTAAAAAGAATCACATCAAGGCCTGTGGAGGGCTTGAAAAATGTGCTAATATTAAGCAGACTTTCATACTAAAATCTCTGTATCCTATGAAAGGTCAGTCAGTTCAGTTCATATGCTACAGGAAAGACAAATAACAGCATTAATGACCGGATCTGGTAAAGAATTAACTGCAGTCAAGGAAGTTTCTAAGGCAGCCATGGGGTCAGGGCTGTAATGTGTTAGTTACTCACATGGGGTAGTCATGCAGCTAAACCCATCTCACTGAGTGGTTATATCAGTGTGATGTATGTCACAGACCTGTGAACCTGAAAAGTAGTCACATTTCTCTTGCCTGCGGTGGTTTCTTCTCTTTCACAACTCACCCTTGGCCTGGGCAAGTTGGGCTGGGGAAATCTGTCTGTATTTTTGGAGTATTTTTGGAATCAGTTATTTCTTTTTCCCTAACTACATCTAGATAGTCCAAAATCAGATCCTTATAGGGATCACAGCACTCATCTGTTTAATAAATATTTTTAGAAACGTATTTAGTCTTGATTTAGAACTCAACACATCTATAGATAAGCCATCCAAAGAGTTCCTTGTGCTTCTTGTGAGAAGATAAACACGTCTTGTCACCTTCTTGACATATCTGGTCTCTTCTTCCACTTACGGCATCTGGTAGCACTTCTGATGGTTTTGTATCCTCCACTGAAACCTGGTGAGGACATGAAGGTGCTTGCTGATTCTTATAATTGACTGAACACAGAAAAAAAAAAGAAGAATAAATGCTTTTTGGGCTGGGGAAATATGTCTAAATTTTTGGATTTTTTTTTAATCGGTTATTTCTTTTTCCCTAGCTAGATCTACATGTTCCAAAATCAGATGCTTACTAGGGATCACAGCACTCATCTGTTTAATAAATATTTTTAGAAAGGTATTTAGTCTTGATTTAGGACTCAGCACATCTATGGATAAGCCATCCAAAGAGTTCTTTGTGCTTCTTGTGAAAAGATAAACATGTCACCCTTCTTGACTTATCTGGTCCCTGCTTCCAGTTTTGGCATCTGGTAGCACTTCCAATGGTTTTGCAACCTCCACTGAAACCTGATGAGGACACAAAGGTGCTTGCTGACTCCTATAATTCACTGAACACAGAAAAAGCATAGAAGTATAAATGCTTTTGGGTTCTTCTTTACACTGAAACCTTATTCAGCCTGAGTGGAAGCCAGAGTTGCACCTAAAATGTGCAACCCAGCCCATGTTTGGACAAGAGAGCTGTGAAGTCCTGCAGGGGCCAGGCTGGGTGAAAGTTTATTCGAAAACAGTTCTTTTCCAGGATGGTCGAAAGGGGACCTGTGGTCCTGGCAGGTTGCAGCCCTGCAGCAGGAGATGCCAGAGCATCAATCCCTTTATTTTAAATAAACAACTCAGAGCTTCAGGTGAGCATGAGCCCTGCAGTACTCTTGTTTTACAGAAATTGCATTACTTGACACTGGTTTGGGCTCTTGAAAGCCATGCTGGTTGTTGGGGCTTGGTGAGACCTCTCAGATTGTCTATTCTGTACTCCACTGTGGTGGATGGACTGTGTCAAGGGCAAGCGCTGGAGATTTCCTCCACCTCTGTCTTCCATGCATTTCAAATTGGGGCACTCAGGTCCTGTCTGCCCTAAAGCAGAATCCCAAGCACAGCTGATGGGTGCAGACAGGAACTTTTCCAGCTCTCCAGCACTGGGAGTTTGGCCATGGGGAGGAGAAATATCTTGCCATTGTCCTACCTGCGTCAGGGTTTCAGCTCTGGCTACTGAGCTACAAGGCAGGTGCCAAATTGGTGTCTCCAGAAGTGGGCTCTTCTGAGGCCATGACATCCTGACCCAGATCTCACTTCATGTCTACATGGATCACATCCCTGCAGTTAATAACTCCTGGATGTTATTTTTGCTGATAAGCACTTGGGACACATGCAACCTTTTATAAACACTCTGGAGACATGCAACCACATAAACACTGATAAGTAGGGGGAGAAACAAAACAAAATTGCAGCTTGAAGAGTAAGGGGGAAAGCTGTGCTCTGAGTTTGATGGGGTTGAGTTATTTTTTGATAAGCAGGCAAATATGCCCATGTCTAGTCAGTGAGAAAAAGTGTAAAAAAGCACAAGTAAATATATGTGGTAACAATCTGTCCTGGCTTTCTGTTTCTCTTTCAGTCTCTTTTCCCCTCTTTGCTCCCTTTTCTCTCCCTCTTCAGTAGGCACATTTATCTTTTTATCAATAAACAGTCCTCAGAGTTTTATTTTTGTCCATAAAAGCTTTCAAGAAGAATCCTCCATGACTCCCCTTTTACAGTGGGATGGGACACCCCCATTCATGGGCAGGGATAACCAGGTTGCTCCAAGCCCCATTCAGCCTGGTCTTGGACACCTCCAGGGATGGAATATCCACAACTTCCCTGGGTGACCTTTGCCAGGGCCTCACTACTCTCACATTAAAGAACTTCTCCCTAATATACAGTCTAAATCCATTCTTTCAATTTGAACCCATTCCCCCTTGTTCTGACATGAAGGCTCTTGTAAATAGTTTTGCCCTGTCTTTCCTGTAAATTCCTGTTGGGGTTTGACATTGGCCCAATGCCAGGCACCCAGGAAATCAAATCAGTCGTTCATTCACTGTCCCCTGCCACAGATGGGCAGAAGAGAAAGAAAAATTAATAAAGGCTTCATGAGTTGAGATAAGGACTGGAATAAAACACCCCAAGGGCAAAACAGGCTCAACTTAGAAGTACAAAGTGAATTTATTACTAACAAAATCAGAAGAGGATAATGAGAAGTAAAATAAGCCTTTAAAATACCTTTTCTTCCCCCAGCCCTTCCCTCCTTCTCACTAACACCACAGGGGGACAGGGGGTGGGGTTTTGGTCAGTTCATCAGCTGAGTTCTTCCACTGCCCCAGGAGAGGAGTCCTTCCCCTGTGAGACCATGGGGTCCCTCCCATGGAAGACTTCTCCATGAACTTCTCCAATGTGGTTCCAATCTCACAAGCAGCAGTCCTTCTAAAACTTCTGCAAACATGAGTTCCCCCCCATGGGCAAACATTCCTCCCAAAACTGCTGCAGCATGGCTCTCTCTTTCCACAGTGTGCAGTCCTCCAAGGACAGGCTGCTCCAGCCTGGAAGCAGAGGTTCCCTCTCTCCACCAGGCCTCCCACTGGATCACAGCCTCCTCCAGGCATCCACCTGCTCTGGTGTGGGCATCTCCCCCACGGGCTGTGGGTGGATCTCTGCATCCCCCATGGATCCATGGGCTGCAGGGGGACAACCTGCTTCACCATGGTCATCACCATGGTCCTCACCATGGCCTGCAGAGGAATCTTTGCTCTGACACCTGGAGCACCTCCTCCACTTCCTTCTCCACTGACCTTGGTGTCTCCATGTTGTTTTCCCTCCTATATTCTCACCTCCTCTGACTAAAATAAAAAACTGTGTGTGCCCCGCTCTGTTTTGATCTTCTTCTTTCATTCATAAATCTGTTATCACAGAGGCATTTCCACCATCTCTAATTGTCCCAGTTTTGGCCAGCAGCATGTCCATCCTCAGAGCCATCAGGGATTTGCTCTGCTGGACATGGTGGAAGCTTCCAGCAGCTTCTCACAGGAGCCGCTTCTGCAGCCTCCCCTGCTACCAAAAACCAGGCAGCGCCAAATCAACACAACTGCTCATCAGAAATGCAACATAAAGTGGAAGTGACCCCTGACACTAACTTAAAATTAGACTTGATGAGCCTTCAACTAAGAAACTGTTCCCCCAGCCCCCTTTAAAACCCAACAAAGGAAAACATTTGGTAGCTATTATCAGTGATTATGATAAGCTATGTTAAAATATGATGTGGGGGAATTTATCTTTATTTCCTGGGATAACATTGATGAAAAATATGCTGTTCCATCTTGATTTTCAATCACTCGAATGAACTTTGTCATGCATTTATTTGGCTTGATGTACCTCACTGATCCGGGGAGAGAGTGAGGGCAGAGAGCAGGGAGAGGGCAGGTTTGGCAATTTAATCTGATGCAGATAGCTTTATTAGCTGCCCTCAGATCTGTTCCTGACTGAGCACAAAGATGTCAGATATCTCATCATACTGCTTTGGGGAGAAGGCATAGCCTCCATTATAATGTAACCATCAGCAAACGGTTTGCAACACTTTTCATTACACTTAAGTCTTCTAATAATTTTCTTCCAGAGTCTGGGTGGGCCCTTCTGCCCACAGGGACTTCTCCTCTGCAGAATGAAAGTCAAAACTTGGACAAAAAACAAGGTCAAAGTTAACATGAGTCCCCCTTTCCAGTAGGTGAGACTCAAATATTATCTACCAGATTTCTTGAGCCTAAGACAGTATTAGGAGACTGTCAGTTCTGGCAAGATGAGGTGAAAGAAGTTTATTTGGGGCTTTTTTTGTTACTAAGTGTTTTGTAGGACAAACTGGTCACTGAACTGCGGTGCTGCTGTTAGATGCACTACAGGGAACCCAGGAAAGACCTGGCAGAGATTTACTTATGAAAAATACAAAGCAATTTTCTGGGAATAGAAGTAAAGCAGGGCTAGCAAGTTCACACTGCTGTATTGCCCATGGAATCAGTAGCTTTGCTATTGATTGCTATGGGCCTGGACTGCAAAGAGCTAATTATATGTGTGCATATACATCTGATTCAGAATTGCTCTTTTTAATCTTTTTGCATCCAGAGGTGGGCAGATTTTTAGCTGAAAATTTGTGCTGTAATCCTGAAAGCATTCTTGAGTTTCCCCAACTAAGAAGCTGAGAGCCGAGGGGATTTTGTGGCTGAAAAACCCAGAACCATGAGAAGAATATTACATCTCTGAGAAATTAACACTCATTAACCTGTCATGAAAACATCTTTTCCCTAAAAACTCTTTTAGTCTTGTGTTGTAAAGAGCTGAGCTGAAATGAAGATGTTTCCCCTGGAGCACAGCACCACTCATTAGAAGACCAGATCAGCTCAGCCTCTTTCCCCTTGCTTTCTCTTTCAGACACTTAACTGATGTGTGCTGCAAATTGTAAATCAATGTGCTGGATTTGGCTGAGAGAGAGATAATTTTCTTCATAGTGGCTGGTGTATGACTACATTTTGGATTTGTGCTGGAAACAGTGCTGGTAACACAAGGATGTTTTCATTATTGCTGAGCAGGACTTAAAGACAAGGCTCTTCCTGCTCTTCACCCATCCCATCCCACCAGCAAGGGGTTTGGGAATGCACAAGGAGCTGGGATGGGACATGGCTGGGACAGCAGACTCCAACTGATCTAAGACAACAGGACATCATCTTCAGCATTTAAAGCTGAGGGGAGAAGGAGGAATGGAGAAGCCTTTGGAGTGATGGCATCACATGATGGAAGTCTTCTGTCCTGGGGATGGCTGAACACCTGCCTGCCCATGGAAGTGGTGAATGAACTCCCTGGTGTGCTTTCCCTGTTGAACTGTCTCTCTCCCAACACACAAGTTTTCTCTCTTTGACCCTGTCTATTCTCTCATGTCAAGAGTGTGTGGGACTGAGCTGCCTGTTGGGACTAAACCACAACAATCACCCAATTCCCTGCCTTCACCTGAGTATATCCTGCTGATCACACATCCCTTTTTTTTGGTAGTTTTTCCCTTTAAAAGAAAAAAACCAAAATTACAACCAGCCTCTCATGAAGTACAGTTCAATTTAACAGATGTTTGTTCATTTATGGCAAAGTCCTGGTTATGGGATGGGGAATGTTGTTTGGTTCTTGCACAAAACCAACTGTATTACCTCAATGCAAAACCCTGCCTCATCTTGGGAAGAGGAAACATTAGAAATAACAACAAGTGAGACCAGACAAGAAAGATATAATGTCTCATTTTGCAGAATGTGCCCAAATTGATTTATTATTTACAACCATCTCTCTCAGCAGAGAGGAAACTTCAGGAATGATTTCTCTCACTTGCTCTCTTGCTTCATACTTTTATATGAGATGTTTGTGTTCCTACCATTGGAGGTTTGCCCTGTTAGTGCTGTGCAGGAACATTTCTTGTCTGAGGTAGACTTCATCCTGTATCTTTGCAGATTCCTGTGCACATGCAAAACAGAGGGAGAGTTTCTGAATTATGAAAAACAGGTGAAGGAGCTGAGGATGGTGAACCAGAGACACTGAAAGAAGTTACTCTGCCTGCTGCACCAAGGGCCAGGCTGTCTGACACACAGTGAAGCACAGGGACTGGGCTTGTCCTCCGATGCTCAGCACAAAGGCAAAGCTCATACATAGGAGCACATCACTGGAGAGTCCATTTTGTCGTTCATGGAAAGAAAGAGGTGCTTTCAGAAGGAATGGGCTGAAATGCTCTCTGATGTTGGCTTTGTTGGGTCAAGGGTGCCCCAGACTTTAGTTAACTACTTGAGCTTGTGTAAAATGAAATCTAAAATCCACAGATCTAAACTGAGAGACGAAAGGAGAAGTTGAGGTAGAGCAGAGGGGATGGAAATGGTCACTGAGTGGCTGGAGGACGGGGTCCTAAGATAGAACAGAAATCAAGGCAGGAAGATAATGTGGCTGGGGAGTGAAGGATACAGGAGGCAAAGCTCCTTTAGTGAATTCCTGGATAAAGAGGGGAACAATTCTTCACAGCCATCCCCATCTGTCCAAATCTCTAAACTATGAACCCTTGTGATCCAATGAGAACTCTACCAAGAGCTGTGAGAGTAGGAAAAGTGAATTCCCACCTATGTGAAAGTGCAGAACAGATAGAAGATTTACCAGACACCAATAGGATGCCAAAAAAGTAATGGAAAATTTACCAGACAGAGAGATGGTACTAGCTGGAAATACAGAGATTAGCATGGGACAGAGGGCTTGGACAGAAACGCAGCTGATTTCTGTGCCCAGATTTTTGGGAACAGATGCACTCTCAAAAACACACCAGGAAGTTAAAGAGGTGCCTTATGCTGGCCAAATGCAATCAAGGATATTTTAAGTCTGCTGAGCAGATGTTATTATACAGGCAAGGAAATTCTGGCCAAGCAACAAACAGAGACAACCAAAATATATACCATCCCCAGGAGGCTCTTGAAGGAACCAGGAAAGGACCTTTCCACTGCAAGCCACACAAACTACCTCATCACTGCAGAAAAGTGCTCAGAGTGGGAGGTGAACTGTCAGATGAAACAGAAGAAAGCAAAGGAGCATTTCAGGCAGGCACCTTGTTTGACTTGAAGTAACTTTGCATGACTTAGCCAAGAAGAGAAATCCTGTCCTGGCATGTCACCCTCCAAGCATGACCAAACATCATCAAAGCTGAACCACTGGTTTTGTTTGATAATTCTGTGCTGAAGGAGTCAAAGACAGCACATGGTGAGTCATTCTCTAGGAGAGAAATACTCTTACTGAAGGGAAGAATGACTCTCCAATCCAAGCATCAGAGTCCAAATACTTGCACAGCTTGAAGGAACCAAAGAGAGTGAAAGAAAGTACAAGATGGGAAGGAAGAGCGCCAAAACCCAGGGTTTACCTCTTTCTGACAAGCTAGAGACCTTGTAGAGTGTCTTTTTGGGGTCCTTTCCAGGACCAGACTATTTTCTTGGAACAAAACACAAATGTGTAAGAGACTTTAATATACTGACATGTAGAAGGCATATAAGAAAGCAGTTCTTTGAAGGCGCAAGTATATTTGCATGTTGCACATGCAAGTTTCAGATGCAGATATGAGAGATGACAGAGGGGCAGAGAAGGAAAGATGGGCTGTGAGCTAGCAGTGGAAAAAGAAACATGCAAAATACCCCCACAAGACAGACATTCTGGAGAGTTTCCTGTTCTAAAAGCAAAGGTCAGTCCCAGCTCACTTTAGGAAATTCATTTAAAA
The DNA here is from genome assembly GCF_028018845.1 of Melospiza georgiana. Taxonomy (NCBI): domain Eukaryota; kingdom Metazoa; phylum Chordata; class Aves; order Passeriformes; family Passerellidae; genus Melospiza; species Melospiza georgiana. The sequence continues at coordinate 15,047,074 of NC_080431.1, forward strand.
AGTCAAGGTCTTGGCATCAAAGGGTGAAATCTCTGGTCCAGCTGGACCAGCTGGTCCCCTGCTAGACCTTACCCCTCTGTGAGCAAGCTATGGGCCCTGTATTACCTATATATTCAATAGCTAAACCACAGACTAGGTGGAGACAGAGAAACCTCTCTGAACTTGACATTTAGTCATGTAAGAATTCAAAAGTCGTAAGCATTCAGCTGATATTCCTCCAAAAGCTGTTGCTTTAAGCAATGCACAACATAAAAAGAGATAATAAAGGGAGCATGGTGAAATGTGATGTATGAGATTATTACTATCACCTATTTGTATTTCCAATTTTCCTCTTGACAAAAAACAAAACAAAACAAAAACATCCAAACCCAAAATCACATGGAAAAGGGGACTTTACCAAAGGTAACATCTGCCCAGGAGAGTGTAACATGATAGCATGCTTCAATCAGTTTTGGGAATGGAGGGATCTCTAATTGGCGGAAATGGTCAAATAGGGAAGGACAGCAATGGAAAAAGAAAGGATTAGGTCTGACTGTTGAAACTCCCTGTTTATGCTTGAACTCTGACATCTGGTATAGCAGATTTGCTGGAGGGTAAGTGAAGAGGGTTATGGTACAAAAGAAGAGGAAAAATGTATGGTCTGGGAGTAATTTATTGCTTGTGTTTTAAGATTAGGGAGATTTGACAGATTCCTTCCCTGAAGTTCCTTGTTCTAAATGCAGTTTTTTGGAGGCTGGTGTAGAAAAACAATCCATCTGTCTGTCTGGTTTTTGTATACGCATCTATCTGCCTGACTGTCAGTCATGGTCTTCAGATCTAAACATAATTTCCTTATTCAGTTGGAGGATGGGTGCACAGGAAAGTGATAATCTGCAACACACTGAAAGCTGCATTGCATTAAAAAAAAAAAATCCCTTTCCCTTCCAATCTGTTAGATTGATGGACCAGAAAGGATATTGAATCCATCATCCTGACTGTGTGTGTTTAGTACTAATGGAACATGAAACACATTTGGGTCCCATCTGTTGGGAAATTCAGATGAAAGTTTCCTTTCTGGATGTCTCATTTTCACAAACACCAAAATGTGATGGGACTTGAAAGAACTATGCTGTTACTTAGTGTGAAGATTGCACAGATAGGATTTGGCTCCATTAATAAGCACTGTGTTCAGAAAATCCTCCTCTCTAGGACTGTGTATACTCCACCATGAAAGTGAAGAAGCAAAGGTCTGCAAACCCGTGAATGATGATTTTTCATGCTCATTTAAGATGCTTTGATTTTCACAGGGTACCAAGTGGAAGTTTCAGCCTCTGAAACTTGATGCACCTTCAATCAGTAGTGGTTTTGTCTCTCCAGTTTGGCTTTACTCATTTTATTCAATTAAGTCCACATAATGCAGACATCTTGAACCTAAAACCAGTCTTCTGAAATCAACCTTCTTATTTCAGTTAGGCAATATTTGCAAAGGGCAGCAGCCCTGGTGAAGCCCTGGTCATACAGCAGATAGTTGCAAAACCTCTTTTGACTTCAGAGAAGAAGGAATTTAATTTCAGGCAAACCTGTGTTCCTCAGTCATCCTCCTTGCCTGGTTTTTTTTTGTCCAGCTGGACTTTACAAAGCAGGGATGCTTTTTAGGCATTGCTCATGCTTGCCAGGTAGAAGGGACTGTCCCTGCCAGTCCTGTGCATCCAGAAGTCCCCAGATCATCTTGAACAAAAACAATGTAATGTTGAAAGCGAAGGGAGCCAACCCATCTTGTTGTTGATCAGCATCAACTCCGATTTATTGATTAAATCAGCCACTTTATATAACAGTGTTAATTAACTTCATGCATATTGCAAAATTCGAGCTCACGATAGGTTACAGAGAAAACTCTAACCCCTCCTTTTGTTTACAATACCCGTGGTTTGTTTATTGAAAACAGGACCAGCATTCTCACTGTGATATGAAAAGTTCTCAAACCTTCATATCTGTTCCCAGAGCAGCCAAGGACTGTTATGAGAAGACTGTCTGAGAATCCTGCTGTTTATAGAAAAGGTGTCTGAGTACCTAGTTATGTACAAAATCAAGCCTGGGAACTGCTGCTTTACAGCTGCCTTTTACTTTCCCATCAGCTGTATACCTTCATGGCCTCTTTCTTTAAGCCATGCTTGAACCAGGCTCTCCGCAATGTAACATCTCAACACTTCATGTAACTCCATTAGTGAAACATTCTGAAACATTATCTGGCACAAAGGATCCATTCAGTTCTGTTTTTTATAAAATTGGTGGGCTTTAGCCCATAAATGTAATGTTTTCCAAAGAGGTCCTCCAAGAGGACATGAGAAATGCACCAAATGCCCAACTTTGATTTACACACAATGCTGACACGGGCAAAAATTAAGTTACCCCTTTGTTGTCCATTTCTGTCCCTGTTTAAGACAATACTTCTAGGAGCTCCTAGCTGGGAGCACTTGGTGGTGCAGAGGTTTGTAGATGGTCCATATTCCCAGGTGATGTGAAGCAGGGAGGCTGCATTGCTGCCTGTGGAGCTACACCTGGTCTAGTTCTGTTTGAACAGTTTCTGCTATCACCTTTGGATACTTTTCTTCCCGCCTCAGGCATAAAAAGCATATTTTATAACAGGCATTTTGTATAAGCCTATCTAAAACTTCTGTTTTTAAATACCATGGCTAGGATCTGCCTGAAAGGCAGTCACTGGAAAGCAAGCTCAGCACACACTGTGCTGTCTGTAGTTTGGACAGAACATCACCACTAAATCAGGGTTGTTTCCATCTCCCCAGTGCTCTTCTCCTGCATCTAGGATGATGTGAACACCAGCTTGGTATGTCAGAGATTCAGGCTCAATGTCTCACCTTGTCACCCACTTCAAGGGTGACCTTGGCCAAAGCGCTTCATCTTCATTCCCTTCCTGGGACAATAACAGTAAAATCAAGAGATGATGTTACGAAGTATTCAACATCTTGAGTGAATATCTTAGACATGAATCTGCTGAGTGAGTTTCAAGGAGGCCAAAAAGTGGTCTGAGAGCTCGAGCCTTTCTGCTCTGGAGACAGGCAGGGAGAGCTGGGGTGTTCAGCCTGGAGAAGAGAAGGCTCTGGAAGACTTTAGAGCCCCTGGCAGTGGCTAAAGGGGCTTCAAGAGAGCTGGAGAGGGACTCTGGACAGGGGCCTGGAGGGACAGGACAATGGATAATGGCTGATGACATTCTGACTGTTTCTGGAGCTGGGACAGGGATTAAACTGATGTCTGTACTTAAGGTTGAGACCTAAATTCTACCCTGCCAATTGCTCTTGGCCTCTTTTTTGGTCATTTCCTTGATCTCCAAGGTTTCCCTGCCCTTCCTTGAAGGAAAAAAAAAATAACTGCAGTGTGGAAAAACACAGAGGATGTGAGGAGCACCCTACCCAGAACCAGTGTGATGCCAGCACTGCTGCATCTGCTGACATGACTCCCTTTGCTTGAGTGTTCACCTTGGGCTCTCTCCTTTCATTTCCAAAAAAGTCCTGGCTTGCCCACAGCTGTTTGTGGAAGTATTAGCTGTAACCATATTAGGACAGGGGTCTGGCTGAAGCCAGCAATGACACAGCTGAGTGATGACACCCTATCCTCTGTGACAGAGGCTCCTTCCCCCATGTCAGGTAACAATGGTGGGGTTTTTATTTATGAACAAGCAAGTTTCCAGAGGACAAGAAACAGTGAAATCAGCTCAGGCTCAGCTCTTTGGGGACAGAGAAATTCATGCTAAATGGGATCCATTCCACAACTGTTAGTGTAAATTTAACAGTTTCTGGTTAAAGTGCCTGGAGATGTACATGCTTGTCAAATACTAATAATTTTACGTAAGTGATGACCCTTGTGTGACTTGGGTGAGCTCTGTCCAAACCCTTACATGTTTCAGAATCATTTAAGTCTTAATCTGACATCCACTAATTGCAATAGTCTTTCTGGCAGACTAAATATTAGCAGATTCCCTTTCCCTGATGGCGCAGTGCTGGAGTCTCAGCACTGACATTCTCCTGGCACTGTGTCCTGGGTATCGCCCCCAGGGAAGGTGATACTGGATTTGGGCATTATCTGGATTAGATTACCATCAGATCTTCTGGCATCTGTCCCATTCTTCCTTTCTGCTATTCCATTTTCCCATTATCCTTAACGTTTTTCAAACAAAAGGAATATTTTTTAGCAGCATCAGATTTTGAGGGAGACTGAGCATGTCTGGAGTAACTTAAATTTTTCAAGGCAATGCTGAGCTTGTTAACTTTTTCAGGGCTGCTTCTTTTCCCAGAGGGAGGTTATTGTGACTTAACTGTGGCAAAGACTCCAGGGTAGCATTGCTGCCAGCCACAGCTTTGGGCTGAGGTGGACAACTCCATGGGAAGGTGCTACTGGAATCACAGAGATGTGGTTAGACTCAAAATAATTGTTTAATTCCCCATTTTGCTATAGCTTGCTTTTATATCTTCTGCTGTTTCAGCTCCCTGGATGAAAACTAGAATGAATCCATCCTTTTCCCACCCTTTCATATGCACTTCTTACTGCATATCTATGAGTTTTCCCCTAAATAATAATGTAGGAAAGACTGCACTGGGTTAGCCTTTCTTTCCTATCTCTGAGATGTAGGAACTCATGACAAGAATGATCAAGCGTGAATACAGCAAAAACTATTTCAATGTTGCCCTCTTTTTGTTCTAGGACCTTAAAGACACTAATTTTCCATCCCCCTTCCATTCTGGCAATTTTTATTGAGCAGTAGCCTCAACATCTGAGGAAATGGTGGTGACTGATGGTGTGACTGCTTTGCAGAGCCAGGAGCTGGACTTCACTAATCCTTGTGGGTCCCTTTCAGCTCAGGGAGATCCTATGGCTGTGTGCTGGGTGCTCCTGTAAGAAGTGCAATGGAGAGTCCCAAGGGTACCTTCATGTCAGCAGCCAGATGGGGTGGTTGCTTTCATCTCTTTTAAAGCCAGACGTGCAGCATAGCTGGTTCCAGATCGCTTTTCCACCACTGCAGTATTTTCCAAAACCGTGTCTGAACTATTTCATGGGTTGCTGGGGGCAAAATACAAATGCACAATATCACTGACAGTCCCAGAAACAGTGTGAGAAGGCTTGATTTCCATTTTCTCTATCAGCTGAAGAAGTGCATGCCTGCTCCTGGCATTTCTTTATTCAGAGATGTTAAGAGTGGCAGAAACTATGGAACTCCTAATTTGAATTTGAGCACACTGCAGGACAGATGCCTTCACCTCAAAACTGGACTGAGCCCAGTGACAAGGATTTGCTTAAAGTGTCTTTCCTGAAGGCACCCTAATGATCGGCCAACACTTTAACCATTCCTTGATAGATCACCCCAGGCTGTCAACATCCCCCTTCAATTCACAAGACTCACTTGCTTGTAACCAATGTTTTTTTGGCTTCAGCTCCTAGCTGTTGGGTCTTGCTACTTTTATTATTTTTTTTAATGAGTAAAACCCTGAGTTATCCCCTTGTGTTGGGCTAATATGATTGTAGCTGTTGCTGGACTTATGGAAGCAGTTTTCTCCTCTGAACTTAGGACAGGTCTTACCCCATATCATGCTCAATTAAGAGTTCCATAATCAGCAAAATGGGGTAGGTTTGAACCAGCACAGCCCAGAGTGTGCCAGAAGAGATGTTGTTTTTTTCCTAAAGCTCTTTCCCAGCAATGAACTCACAGTCAGCTTTCTTTCTCAGGAGTCAATAGCACAAATTCAGGATTTCTACTCATGAACATATTTCAGCATGCACCTAAGGAAGACTCTTAAGTATTTTACCAGAACAATGAGTACTTAAGCAAGTCTTCAACCACTCTCTTCAGAAAGCAGTAAGGCTGAGGCAAGGTTAAATCCCTGCTGTATCAGACTAATGCTACCCAGAAAACACTGCAGTGAGAGAAGACAAGCCTATTATGTCTCTGGTGTGATATAATAGAATCATTCAATTATTTGGGTTGGAACAGACCTTAAAGATCACCTTCCAACCCCCCTGCCATGGGCAGGGACACCTTCCACTAGACCAGGTTACTCCAAGCCCTGTCCAACCTGGCCTTTAAAAATTTCCAGGGACGGGGCATCCACAGCTTCCTTGGGCAACCTGTGCCAGGGCCTCAGCACCCTCATAGGGAAGAATTTCTTCCCAATATCCCATCTAACCCTTCTGTCTGTCAGTTTGAAGCCATGCCCCCTTGTGTCACTACATGTCCTTGTAAAAAGACCCTCTCCGACTCTCTTGTAGTGGGCCTCAATTCATCTTCTCACTCTGTGCTTCAGTGACATTCCAGATAACCTGGCAGTTTTGTCAGTGGTCAGACAGGGCTGGGAGATGTTTACAATGGTGTTTCTGAGCATCAGAAGCCCCATGGTTCCCCTTCACATATTCCTGGCATCCTTGTGGTGGGTATACTTCTGCTGCTCTTTCAACGATCCTCCCTCTCAGATGAGCCTCCAGTGTTGTCCAAAGCCTACTGGAGTGAAACATGCTTTTTAATCAACTTCCACAGGCTTCAGCTCAGGCTTCCAGTGTACGTGTCTCTCACTTCCAAAGGCAGCTACCCCAGTTCAGAGACTGTGTGTCTGAAAGCTGCTGGCACCCCAGTCCTGCAGCAAAAGCTCTTCATCCCTGAGCCACGTAGCCAAGGACTACACATCCTGAGTACAGGTCATCATCTGGCTGTATGAGTGTCTCCATCTGAACTCCATCAGCACCTTGTCCATGTGCAGCTTTAGCCCTGGTCAGTGCAGCAGTGTGCCTGTGCTGCTCAGCACTCAAGCTGCAATGTGGAACAAGTTTTCTGGGGGCCCAACCTCCAGCTCTGCACCCCCTTCCTCTCCTGTCATATACACAAATAAACACATATGTCTGTGCAGAGCTGTGTGCATTTCCTGGCTTTGTTTCAACAAGCAGAAAATAAAAAGTGGGAACCTCTGGTCTAATCTGCAGGGACAGGATTCCTGAATTAATAAGTCTTCAATGCCTAATTCACCTCCCTGTCCTCAGCAGCAAGCATAATGATTCCCTCATTGCCTCTAACAAAAGCAATAAAAAGAAAAAAGAATAAAATTCCTAAACAATTTTTTAACTGAAATTTTTTCACTTTTCTTCTAACATCAGTAAGTGGGGGTACTTCTATACTCTTAAAATTAAAGCAATCCAGACAAACAATATGTCAAGCTTTGTCCTGCTTCCTGCTGCAATTATTCCTAATGTTTGGCCTCAGATCAGAGGCACAGCAATCCCTAGAAATATGACAGCAGAGCAGAGAGCTCTTTCCAACAGAAACGCCTCCTGAATCATGTCAGGAATTTATGAGGCTGACAACGGGCCAAGACTTAAATATGTTCTGGAGCAAATGGCATTGCATAGGTGGCTCTGATCAGCTTTACAGTGGTGGGATGAAGATGGAATCCTCCAGATGGAGGAGTGGAAGGATATTTATTGATTTTAAAAAAATAATGAATTAAAGCTGAGAGTGACAAGAACAGGCATTGGTATTTTAAAACTCAGGCTCTACCAGACAGAGCCAGCAAGGAAAAAGCTTTAACAAGTCTGGATTCCACTACATTTTGTGTGTGTGTGTGTGTACTATTCTTACTTATTCTTAAATCTCCCTAGACTACTTTGTGCCTGGTACATAGGAAGAAGCAATACCCATACTGCAACCTTTTCCTTTCCAAATTGCATTGTCCTGGGGATATGCTTGCTGATTTGGTGCCTGCTGTTATTACAGACCATTTGGACAAGGTTTCATCCAGTTTCAGTTCTGCCTCCCATCAAGTGTAAAATAAAATATTTTCCCCGTCTGAGACCACATTGGGTTAGACAGAATTCTCAGAGTCACATCAGCTCTTTATACCTCAATAAACAAATCAGGGAGGAAGAACTGTGAGGGGCTAGGCTGGCGTGTGGTCTCCACTCACCAGCTTGGAAGGTGCAGCACTGAGAAATATTGGAAGTTGCAAAAGAAGCACTAATATGTATTTTCTTTTACTGTACTTGTTTGACTTTTCATCACATTTTCCTGAATCATGAGATACTCAGTGCTGCAAGTCACAGATCTCACTCATGCACCAGCCCAGACAGGCCAAAACTTTCTTTGGTGAATTCAATAAGAAAATTGAATACAGAGTGACTGCACAGTCCTAGATAATGATTTTCCAGGGGTGAACTCTTGATTCAGATTTTCTGGGCAGGGACATCTGGGTTATAATGTGCTGAGTTTGGCTGGGGTTGAGTTAATTTTCATCATAGTAGCACAAACTGTGCTTTGGTAACACAGGGATGTTCCCATTCTTGCCTAGAAGGACTTAGACAGCATCAAGGCCTTTCCTTGTCCCCCCTGTACTGGTGAGGAGCCTGGGGGTGCACAGGGAGCTGGGAGGGGACAGAGCCTGGACAGCTGACCCAAGGGACATCCCAGACCACAGGGCATCATCCTCAGCATATAAAGCTGGGGGAAGGAAAAAGGAAATGGCAGGAGTATCAGGGCCACAAAAATTACCAGAGGGGTGGAACACCTCTCCTATGGAGACAGGCTGAGGGAGGGGAGAGGGAAGAGGAGAGGGAAGGAGAGGTGAGGCAAGGCAAGGCAGCTCCAGGGAGACCTTAGAGCCCTTTCCAATGTGTACAGAGGCTCCAAGAGACCTGGAGAGGGACTTCAGACAAGGGCCTGGAGTGACAGGACAAGGGGAGTGGCTTCCCGCTGACAAAGGACAGGGTTAGATGGGATATTATTATCTCAGTCCATTGGTTTCCTCACTTTTACCTTTCCAGTATCCTCTTTTACCTTTCCAGTTCATTCTCCTGTCCCACTGGCTGTACGGTGCTTGCTTGCTGAGTGACATTAAACCACAACACAAGTTTTGGGGCCAGACTCCATGACCTTTGAAGGGCCTGTGACATTCCCAAAGGCCCTATATAACATTTTGTAAAGACACCATTCCCAGATGTCGAACTCAAAAGTGATATATTGTATGTTGACCATAGACAGTACAAGGGTCATGGAAAACTCATGTCCTCTGTCAATTCTTGGACCAATTTGCTGATTGTCATGACAAACTGGCACATGGTGCAGCACCAACTACCCTGCTTCTACAGTCAGTGGAAGGAAAGGGCAATTTCAAGAGAACAGTTTATTCACCACAGATAAATAGTGAAGATAAGATATTAGGTTTATGTGGAGAACATTTTTGTCTATATGCCAATGCTTAGAAGCAGTGCCTGTCCTTGGCTTCTCACTTATGTGCCAGCTCAGGGATGTGATATAAACTATTTTTCACACTGTCCTTGCTGTTTATTATGTATATGATGAGGGGAACTTGAAGGAAAAAGGAAGAGATCTCTTTATAAATAAATGAGGATATCCTACAGAGCCATAAGGAAGTACATATTTAACAGAGGGAGATAAGCAGAAAAAAATGGAAATATTTGTTAAAATAGTCTTATCTTAAGGCTAAAAGCTCCTTCAGGTTCAGCAGGAGTTCTAGAGAATGAAATGTAGGTCTGGTACTTTTGCATTTGAATACAATAGAACTGTACCCTAGACTTGCCTGTGTCAGAAGCCAGGATGGTATTGCAAAGGAAAGATTCATTTCTTGCCTTTAGGAATACTTTTTCAGACAATTGTTTCTGGCAATACCTGGGTAGGACACTAATTGTGCATATAGGGTTTAATTTAGTAATTTTGTGATCATTACTTTTATAAGGACAAGGGTCTGTGTGGAGATGATTTTTTAAAGTGACTCTCCCTAGCTTGTGAAGATTTAATTTCATTCTCCTGTGGAGGTGGATGAAGTCAGTGTCAGCCCAGAAAGTGTCAGCCCCAGCTCACACCTACCCAGCCTGCAGGGCTGTGCTGTGTGCTCATGTCTCCTCCAGCCCCTCTGCACATATTTAGCTGCCAATATTCAGACTTCTTGGCTCTCCTTCACTGATGTGTAGCTTAAACCCTCCTCTGTGTGACCCCTGACTTTTGCCTCAAACCTTACAACTTGTATATCATTACTGAGTTCCTGTCCCATCATTCCTGGGCCTCCTTTGGACTTTTCCATCTGCTTCACTGGAAGTGGAGCTCCCATTTTTCCAATATTATTCCACCCAGCTTTGTAATTCCTGGGACTAGTCCATAATGTATAATATTCCCCTTCATGCTCCTGCCAGGTAGGCCTTTATTTAATTTTGGTCTCCTGTCAGGTCATTGTCTGGATTGTTGTGTAACTAAGCCCTGGACAATAAGAAGATTCTGTGCATTCAAAATTTGGCTTCAAATGCTGCAGCTTAAATGAAACAACTTTTGTCACCTTTGACAGCTTTTATTGCTGTTTCCTTCAATGCTGGTCAATATTAGCATAATAAAGTCTTTTTGATGCTAGAATGCAGTCATGTCTTTGGAAACAAGTCCTGGGTCTCTTGTGAATGCCTCTTAATATGAAAGAAATATCTGAATTTCCTTAATTTGTGCTGGGATTTCCCTTTCAGTAGCCTAGCTGGCCTTGGTGGAATAATAGCCAAAAGAAACGCTGTGCCCTGTTATTTGCTCCTTTCTCTTCGTGCTTCAGAGGCCAAGATTGTATCAGCTGCAGCTCTGCTAAAATGGAGGAAAATCTGATAATCACTGTAAAGTCACAATAGAAGATACAGCTAGGTGGATTTTTTATTTTTTTTTTTAAGGGTAGCAGCTGTGGGATCTGTTGTGAATGGGTAGGATTTGGGGAGATTCCTAAAGGCTGGGAATACGTGTGGCATTTCTGAAGTGCAGCATACCTGGCAGACAGAGCATGAACAATGTTTATTACAGTAATAACACATGGCCTCCAAGAGCAGAGCACTGCAGACATTCAGGGGCTCATAAGTCTGCTGGCACACGTTTTGGATGCTGGTTCAAATCCAGCCTGGTTCGTCAGCAGTGAAAACCTGCCATCCCCTCACTACCTAGAGTCAGTAAGGAGACATATGTCCATTTTACAAAAGCCAGAGTTGCCCTATATGATCTCCTTGTCAGCAGAAAGATGGGTGCTGAAGGAGCTGTTTTCTTCAGGCTCTTTTCCTCTTTCACATGATTTCTGAAGACATATAAAACTTCCCATATTGTTTGACTGAGACATCATTCTGACCATTGCGGATGAACTCAGCTGGGAAGCAGCATTTTTTGCCCTATCTGAGCAGGGATCTCCCTCTGGAGACACTTCCCACAAGGATGCCTGAAGATAAAATATGGGCACAGCTGTCTTCTTTCAGGTGGGTCATGCAAGCTTTAGGCGCCTCATAGCAACACTTGCAGAAGTGGGACAGCGGTGTCCTTGTAATCTCAGGGGTGAAAAGAAGTGGATGATGAAGCAGACTGACTGAGAGATGAGTTGTTAGCTTTCACACCTCCACAGGCTGGCTCTTCCAGGCAAGAACATTGTGTCAAAAGATGCAAATTGATGAAGTTACAGCCTGGATTGCTTTTCCAGTAGTGAATTTTCAGTTGTTTGCCCATTAAGCAGACAGACCCCAAAGTGCGTCCATGTTTTTATACCAGTCCATTGCCTAAGGCTCCTACCTAACCTGCCTCTTCCTTCATAGTCAAGTCACTTGTCACCATGATATTTTCTGAAAAATCCCTTTGCCAGGATTTTTCTCCTGAAAAGCTGAGAAGCCTCATAAGAAAAGAAAAACAATAATTACCTGCTGCTATGGAATGCAACAGGTGCATCTTTGATTGGTCCATGTTGATTGTTTCTAATTAATGGCCAATCACAGTCCAGCTGTCTCAGACTCTGGTCAGTCACAAGATTTTATTATTCATTCCTTTCTATTCCTTTCAAGCCTTCTGATGAAATCCTTTCTTCTATTCTTTTAGTATAGTTATAATATATAATTTTCTTTTAATATAATATATATCATAAAATAATAAATCTGTCTTCTGAAACATGGAGTCAAGATTCTCATCTCTTCCCTCTTCCTGGGACCCCTGTGAACACCACCACAGTCACTCATCTTCCTGTAGACCACATCCAGGCTGCTGAATTGATTTAGATACCAAGCACTATGGCAGAAGGTCCATTCAGATATATAACAGCTCATTCTGCATGGGACCTAGAGGTTTGCTGTAAGAGCTGCAGCAATGTCAAGGTACACCTAGAATGTTAAACCCATGAATTCTGGTTTGAAAACAAGCTGGGTTTTCTTTCTTGAAGAGCAGTCCATATCTACTGCCCCTTTGTGGAGGTGAAACTCACCATTTGTGAATAGTTTGATGCTGGGGCTCAAAGTCATCACCCAATTATGAGAGCCTATGTGACATTGCTGCAGGTTGGCTGAGGTCTAGGAACTGTACCAATGCATCCTCTCTATGCAAGGCAAACAGAATAGGGCACTTCTGCATTATAAGACACTTCTGCAACATGGGTTGCTGTGAATGACCTCACATTTGGCTGCTATGGTTTACCCTGCATTTGATAGCCCTATTATATAACCCTATTATATAATTATATAACCCTACTTGCAGTGCTGGGGACTTAATCAGGAGTATTTGTGGGAACTAGTTGGGTTTATAGTTTTGCTGTGTGTCTTACCAAATAAAGATTTCTTGGAGCCACAATTTTCATCTCATAAAAGGGAAGTGGGAAGTTGGATGAATATACATCTCACAAACTATTTCCAGTGTCTTTACTGGCAAAAGTCTTTCTTGCCTTCGAAGGACATGGTTCCCCTAAATCCACAATATTTTCTTCTGTAGTGCTAAAGCAAAAAGGGTTGTGCTTCCATTTGCCTTGAAGTCCAGTTGCTCAGCTTGGTTTTTATTGTCGCACACAGCTCAGGGCTGCCAGCAGACTGCCTAGCCCACAGCACATGGCATTTGGCCTCCTCCAAGTCCTGTGTCATGCCTCATGGCTTGAGTTCATAGCAATTACTGAAGGAGGAGTGGAGGGGAGGTTCAGTTCAAAGTGTCTGAAATATTAAGTGGTCTGTGCTGCAGCCTGCCAGAGCTGTGTTTTTATAACACGAAATTGAGGGTAGGTGTTATGAGCTCTGAGATGTGGCATAAAGACTTGTGGGGGTATTCGAAGGTGCAAAGCTTGCTGGGACAGTATTGAAGGACTGCACAGGCCAAGAGGGAGCCAAAATTGATATGGTCTCATTAGCAACACCTACTCTAATAAATAAAGCTGGTCGGGGCTGATTCGCTGGCCCTGAGGCACAGTGTCCCAGCTTAACTTGTGTCCAAACACCTCAGCTCTTCCCAGCTGAGAGCAGGGTCTGGGAGTGAGCTAACAGCAAAGCCTTAGTGCTCCAAGACCCGAGCCTACACCCTGAAACCTCTCTTGCTTAGCAGTAAAGATATTCTCTAAATGCCAGGAATGAGTTCAGGGATATTTAAGCCAACTCATCTACGGCTTAGAAGCAGCAAAGACCTTCTTATGGGGACTGCTAAGGACTTCAGATTGTGTTATAAAATTTGATCTGAAACTTAATGATTGCCCAGCTCTCCTTCATCAAATACAAGAGCCGCAGCACTGTTCACATTCACGCACAAGGACACTCCAGAAGAGAAGACCATCACTTCTTCTGATAGCCCTTCACACAGATCATTCACACAGATCATACCATTAAACAAGGCTATAATTAAAAAGTGTAATTTCACATGGGAGCTTCAGACTCAGAACCTCTCAGACAATGAAAAAGCATTCACTGATCCCCTGCCACTAAAACAAAGTGGACCTACATGCTTGGAGGTGTCTGTTTCTCATTCCTGTTATAGCTGAATGATCCTCAAGCAGATAGGAAAGCAAAAATGTTATCTTGAAGGTAGGGGATAAAAGGGAAATGCACATGAAATATCATAAGAAAATGTCACATCAATAATCTGTGCCTTTCAAGTAAATCCTGTCCACACCACTGACAAAGGTCACCTTGTTGAAGAAACTCAAATTTTGTACCATGTAACTCAACAGTTTTAAACAACATCATAACATACCTGTTATATCTTCTCCTTCCTTTGCTATGCAAAACTTGGCTAATACATCCCAAATGTTCCAGATGTTTTATGATCAAATACACATTAGCCTGGCTAGCTATCACTCAGAAAAAGGCTTGTTAGGCAGCTCTTAGTCATTAATTTTTTTTTGCTCAGATATTAAACAGCCTCATCCACCTAGATCATAAAATGTCTTCCCAGTCCTGCAGACTGTTAAAATTTATGCCTGCAGACATTTATGTATGCCTGTCACATCTGGAAAAGTGTGTGCTGTCATAATGACTTCAATACAGATTTCATCCAAAGACACATGGAAATTAAGCTGGATTCACCCAATCCCTTGCAAGCCATTCCACACAAAGCACATAAGAACTGATTCCCTCTGTTTCCCTCTGCACAAGTAGTGGTGCTCCACTTCCTTTGCATTTGAGTCTCCAGGAGTTGGATCAAGCTGCCAGGTTGAAGTTATGCATTTTTCCCTATTGTAGCAATTCTGTCCCTGACTCTGGCTCTGCATATTCTGAATTCCTGAATGCCCCTGGGACCCCAGTGCGCAATTCCTTCTCTGGTATTTGCTATCATGATAAAGTAATATTTTCTTCTCTAGAAAGGAAGAAACACCAAGCCTGACTGTGACTTGTTTAACAAGTGGTTGTCCTGGATTGCAAGGTAATGTGTGCATTCTATTTGTCATCTGTTAGAGGTGGGGCAGTTTCTTCTATTAATCGGGAAGTTTTCCTTATCTCTTCCACAAACCAATCTTCCCTCCAGGAAATATCTTCTGTTAATGGGCCATTGGGTGTCACTGCATGGCTGATAAAATTACAGCATCCCATTGTGAGATGCTCTGCCCAGGGGGAGGAGCCAAGCATTCCTAACTGGATATAATCTGAGATTTTGGGACACAAGGGGAGTCTTCTCCACTGGATTCCCACAGGAGCAGCTGCATTTTCCACTGGTTCCCACATGAAACCAGGCCCATCTACACCATCACTGGATTCCCAGAGGAAAACTATTCCCTTTCTACAGGATGCCTGCTCCAACAGAACCACATCTGCCACTCCAGGAGGACTGCAGCCCCCATTTAATCAGACTGCTACCAACACCCTGACCAACAGGATGTCAGGCGTATTCTGACTCTGTCAGTGTTGTTTTGATTTACTGCATTGTTTATTTTTTTAAAATTTACTTTATTGCCTAATAAAGAACTGTTATTCCTGCTCCCATATCTTTGCCTGAAAGCCCTCCCTTAATTTCAAAATTACAACAATTCAGAGGGAGGGGGTTTACATTTTCCATTTCAGGGGAGGCTCCTGCCTTCCTTAAGCAGACGCTTCTCTTTTCAAACCAAGACAGATTTAGGTTAAGACAGTTCCAGCACTTGTTTTAGTGCTAATAAGGACTTGCTATCTAGTTATCACAAAATCACAGAATAGTTTAGGTTAGAAGGGACCTTAAAGATCATCTTCCAACACCTCTGTTGTGAGCGGGAACACCTTCTATGAGACCAGGTTGCTCCAAGCCCTGTCGAATTTGTCCTTGAACACTCCCAGGGATGGAGCAGCCACAGCTTCTCTGGGCAACCTGTGCCAGGGCCTCACCACCCTCACAGAGAAGAATTTCTTCTCAATGTCTAGTGTAAACTTGTCCTCTTATTCATGAGCTGAGATGCCCACTAATTCCTCTTATTGTTTTCTAGTTGCCTTTGCTCTGTGGTGTGGTAAAAGTGCTGCAATGAATTGCCCATGATCCAATACACTGAGGTGGCTTAGTGGTGGCTCCAGAACCTCACCAGCACACACCTTTGTGGGCTGTTCTGGCAGTAGCTGTGGGTGGAAGAGAGCAGACCCTGAACAACCCCTGACCCGTGACTGCACTGCTCCAGTTGGTTGAGCACAGGTCAGCTGGAAGATGGTCATGCATTTTGCAATGTTATCTTTCAAATGGTCAAGGCTGCAGTGTCATATTTTCCTTGTAAATGTCTCAGTCTGTTCCTGAGGCTGAAAACATGTAACTTTGGAGACTTTGCCTGTGAAATGGCTGTTTCCACACATTAGATATATAGATCAGTGAAGACAACATGAAATTTTGCATAAAATAGAATCATAGAATATCCTTGGTTGGAAGGGATCCATAAGGATCATTGAAGTCCAACTCCTGACCCTGCACAAGACCAGCCCAAGAAATAGACCATGTGTCACACCATTAAAAACATAGAAATGTTTCTCCCTTAAAAAAAGTCTCCAATGTCACAAATCTAGTATTGGAAATCTTTTGAGTAAAGGTCTTTTCTTTTGGTGAAGATAGACAGGTTTTCACTCCTAAGTTTGATTTTAAGCCAGGAAGGACAAAAGTCCTTTTCATGAAAATTTAAAAACTGAGGAAGAAGTACAAAGTTTACAAATTCCTTTCAATGCTCCTCCTTATTTTACCATCATTACTGGAAACCCACTGGACCTGAAACCTTTCTGGCTTGAAAACCATTCAGACTACATTTAAAAATACATCTTGAGAAGCAATCAGTGACTTTATTCCCTTCTTTTCCTTGGTTGTTTCACTTAGTTTTCTCCATGGTTTCCAGTCCTCTGCCTTCCAGACCACCCTTAAACCTACTACCCACCTTTTTGTGTACACAAAGGACCCAGACTTCCCACTCATTTCTACAACCAGGTCACAGTAGCAAAACCCCACACAGGCTGTGTGAGGAACTCTTCCTTGAGCCGACTGACACTCCAATTCCCTTTGCAGATCCTTTCCCAGGGATGCCAAGCAGTGATAAATTGGTGTCAGTGTCCCCCTCCCACTTCCCCCCACTCTTTTCTACCCACTTTGCAGGCCAGGCAAGAGATCTGTAACTTTTAATATTTCTTCTCCTGGCAGGGAGCTTGGCCAGATCTCAGAGAAGAGGGCCCATGTCCCCAGCCCACTCTAGAAAAGGTTACAACATCTGCTTGCCAGTGAGGAAGAAAACCACAGTACAGAGACCCCATCTGTTTCTGTTTTGATGTGAAGCCAGAAAAGCCAGTTGGTTTTTCATTTCCCCAGATGCTTGAGGAGCTCAGCTCCTCGCTCTCCTATCCATGCAGCAGGAATGGAGGATGCTAGAAACCAACAGGGTTTTGTGGTGCTATGAAGGTCTTGTGGACTGATTCCCCAGACTCCTGCTCAGTTCTCAAGACAGATGGGCCTCTGCTTCGCCTGCAGACTTCTTCTTGTGAAACCTGAACTTCTCCATGCACTCAGGCGTGGGGCTAAGAGCTCCACCTGAGCCCGGACCTCTGTGGCCCAGGTAATTCTCATGCAATGAAACTCTCAGAAGTTTCTTCTGGAAACCACAGCTCCCAGAGTTAACTGAGCTCCTGAGACAAGGAAACTAACCACTTCTGAAGCATTTTGTGATCAGTCCCCAGTCCTCATTGTGTTCTCCTCTCTCTGAACAGCATATAAAGGGATTTCATAAAGGAGGAACAAGCACAATAGAGGTGCAGGTGTTCCCCAAGGAGGGATAAAAGGAGAGACCTGCAACCTGTGTGTTGCTTGACTTCAGGCCACAGCTGTAACAGGATATCCCTTTTCTGACTCTGTTATGCATCCTTGAGGATTATAAGGGTGATAGCTACATGAAAACGAGAGGATGTCTGGGAAGGCCATCCAGGAGGGATGAAGAGGGATCTGTTTCAGTACAAGACCCTTCTCTTGTAGAAGGAGGACTGGGAGACAACATATAAAGCTGTTGGGAGACAGGTTCAGGACACACAAAGTAGTTGGGTCTTTAGCCAAGATCTGTTGGGATATGAGAAGGTGACAGGAGCCCAAGGGGAGAATGTACAATTTCAGGAAAGGGAAATCATAGGGTTACAAAATGCTTTAAGCTTCCAAGGCCACACTTATATTAAAGAGTCAAGAGAGCCAGCTAGAATCAGCCAGAGCCAGAACAATGTCTCCAGCTCTGTTCCATGACTACATAAGAGTGCTTAAACCTTAGCTTACTCCCTATCATGGCTGAGCACTAGTGAGTCTCAGACAGCATCCAGGCATGTTGGATACTAGCAAAGGGTAAGGACCATGACAAAAGTCAGTGAGGGTGAAGTAATCTGTTTAGGTGATAAAACCCATCTGGCTGCAAGTTCTGCTGTGCCACTTGCCATGGGCAGCCAGTGAACAGGATCCAGCCTGGTTTATTTACTAGTCAAAGGCAGCCAAAACTGCAGGTATCTCTGGGCTGTGCACAGGCACTGGAGTTTTAAAAAGAAGTGTGATTTCCAGCACGTGTCACTGTCTCTGGCAGTGCCTGTTGTCTGGACTGAGACATTCCCCTGTGGAACACTCCAGGCTGCTGTGATGCTGAGATGTCTCATTCAGGCATCAGTGCTCCTCATTTAACCATGCCCATCTGGCCTTGCTCCAGCTGTTTGCAGGGCTGTCTCCCCAGTAGACCTTTCCCTCTTTCTCTGATCCAGGGAAATTTAAAAACAAGGACAATAGAAGCTGGGATGGGTACCCAAAGAACATGGCACCTGTGATAGGAACACAGTGTCCCCATTAGCACCTCACGCCTTCCATGACCAACAGACCTGTTTTGGTAGAAACAGTTTGTCTGGTGGGGTTTCTGCAGGTGAGGATTATGTGGTCCATCTGGTAGCTCCAGAGCTGGGATTTGAGCCCAGCAGCTTGGTCAAAGTCCAAACAGAATGTTCAGACATAGCTGGGACACCATATTCAAAGGATATTGTGGTTTTTCCACTCTCAAGCACACTCATTTGAAGTCTTGGTTGTAACCAAGCACAAAGGAAAGAAGGAAAATTAATTGGTGTTTCAGAGAAATTATTTTCTTTGACTTTCTAGGCCCATATATTTAGCATGTTGCAAAGGAGACTTAGCCAGAATTTTCTGAGTTTATCAGGTCCAAGAGTTTGGGATTATTTTCACTAAATTAATTCAAATAATGAAGTTAATTCCCCTTGCTCCACAAGGAATACAAGTGCTTTGGTTTTTTCTTCTAAGTATCCCAAATATAACTGATCATTTAGAAGACTAATGCTGAACTTCTCTGGCAGTGTGCTACCTTAATCAGAGAAGATCTGGGCTATTTTACACAAGGATGAAACATGTACCTGATGCCAGTTCCTAAAGGGAATCCAGGATGAGCAAGCTCAATGACAGAACTAACATTTCTAGGCAGATGGGATATTGTCCACCTTGGATGTTCTTGAAATCTCAAACTTCTCACTGCTGAAGTTTGCTGGAACTGGATATGGAGAAAAGGCAGCATCTGAAAGGATGGAGGTTGGACAAACATTCCACATTCATGAAGATGGAAGAAGAATGTTAAAAAATACTCATATCCTTAGCAAGTTAGGGTCCCAAGTGCAGTTCTGCTAACTTACCAGAACTTGCCACTTCTCCTACAGCTCCTGGCTCTGAGAGGCAAACTCTGGCCAGCTTTGCTGGGATATTTAGGATATTGCCATTCCTGAGAGTTCATGCCTTTCCTAACCTTCTGCCACGCCTAAGCTTACCATATGTGAGGAGCAGAAAATTCTCATGGGTTCTCAGATGTTCTTAATCAGAGGTACATATATTGATTCTCCCTCCTTGAATTGCTTTGTCCCGTGGACTGATCCATCAGTTTGGTGAGAAAATTAAATACTCCAAATGCTGCACCCTATTTTCCTTCACACTATATTGTCCTTCCCATCCTTTTCTTTGCTGGTTGGACACCTATTTCCACCTTCTGAGTGGGCTGCATCATCCATCACAGTTCCAGATGCCTCTGGAGGACCCTGAGATCCGTGTAAAGCACCGTGGGGTCCAGTGGGCCTTCCAAGGTTGTCAGTGCCTTGTATGGGATATCCAGCACCTCAGCTTGGCCATGATGTAGGAGGGAACTCAGGCCATTATCACCCAGCTCCTGTCTGTTCTGCAAAGATGGGTCCATCTTTTCACTTCTTTAATCGTGGAAACAATATGGGAACACAAGGGGAAAAGAAAAAAAAAACAATGAGGGCATAAAATACAACTGTATTTTTACAAAATGTTCTTCTGGCTAATATAATACACAGTCCAATGCACTTAACAAGACAGGCCCACAAAAATCTGCTACCAAGCACCAGAATTCCCATGTTCAGCTGGTATTAATCATTGCTTCTGATTTACACTGAGAGGCAGGTCACAACTGCCTAATTAAATAGCTTCTCTTTGAGTACAAAGCTAAACTTTATAGAAATGTAACTGAATTACTTTATATAGCTGAGAGGCAGGTCACACCTGTCTAATTAAATAACTTCTCTTTGAGCAGAAAGCTAGACTTTATAGAAGTGTAACTGTGAGTTACTTTATATAGCCATTTGATGGAAAGAGAGAGAATGGAAGAAAGAAGAAAAATCCCAGGAAAAGCAAGGGAGAGCAGAAGAAAGAAAGGGAAGAAAATAAGGAAAGACAGAAAGAAAAAGTAAGGGAAGCAAATTTATATATTTTGAGAGTTCAGTTCCTTTCATTGTGAAAGAATGGGAAAGTTTGAGAAGCCCAGACTGAATAACTCACCATGATAACAGGGTGATACCGAGAGCATTAAAACTGATTTATTGGGCTGAGTTTATCTGATTGCAGGGAAAGTGAGTACTGCTGAATGCAGCTCTGACTGTGCCTGTGTCTGACAAGACACACAGCTCAGATGCAAAATTACATTAAGCAGATGTAGCCCATTAAGAAGCTGAGCTTGAAAATGTACTTTATCCTGTCAAGGCAAATCCTAGTTGAAAACTTGTGCCTCAAAAAAAAAAAAACAAAAACTGAAAACTGCAAGATGTTCTATTTTGGTCTTTTTTGCTTTAATCTTTTTTGTGTCAGTCATAGTTCCAGGGTGATGATAAACATAAAGCCACCTCCACTGTATTTCTAACATAACTCCATTACCTACCCTCAGCTAGAGCAGAGAAAAGCCCCTTGACAGAAAACCCAGCAGGACCAGTCCTGGGTTCAGCTATCACCCAGAACTGGCTGAGGTTGGTGAGATCTCGGAGGCAAACCAGCTAAAACACAAATCTTCTGTTCCTGCTCCAGCCTGGGCTAAAATGCAGAATGGCAGAGGAAGCAGAGCCAGTTCATCCCTTCCTTGCCCCCATCCATCACGGAGACAGGGCTGGGTTAGCTCACGTGTGGGGTCTCCAAGATGAGAGACTCTCACTCTGGGTGCCTCTCTGCGTGAGAGCTGCTGAAAACATGTGGGATGTGGTGCAGAAGGAGAAAATGGATGGGATTCAAGATCTGTGGAGCAACATTTGGTTGTGCTAAAAGGGGGTGTGAGTATTATTTAATAAAAATATTGGTGAATTCCCATACCAAATTTCTTTATATCTCGCCTATTTATACATCTGTACTAGTTATAAAACTTGGAAAAAAAAACACTTGTTCTGGAGTAAACCAAGCCAAAATATATCTCATGAGACTCAATTCTCACTACTGAATTTAGGTGTGTAAAAGGCACTTGGAGTGTATCAACCCCTGACAGCTCCAATGATTTTTTACCTTTGGAATATATAATGATTCTTCACGATTCCTTTTTTCTCATGTATTTCATCCAGTACATACACCACTGACATAAATGTTCAGAAACACCAGCAAGATATTAAAAGGAAAGAAGGTCAATCTCATTACACTGGCTAAGATCATTTTGAGGAGAAAAAGCATGATGTTGAAAGAATGGTCAGTGTCTTTCTGTGCAGGAAGATCTCTCAGTTTATCTAAATCTCCTGAAGGTAAGCTTGGGCACTTAGGCTATTAACCAGATGATATGGAGTAATGGAAAATATTTTGCAAGGAGAAATCCTCTGCCAGCAATTCAGTGCTCATGTAAAACACAGTCACTGTATGGCATTAATTTTGTTCTTTGAAGTTTCTTTGTTTATGCTTCATTATCTGAAATGTCTTCCTTAATGGCTGGGGGAAAAAGTTGGTTTGTACCAGTGCAAATATCAATATGAGGCAAGTTCAGGGGCCTTGAGTCTGACATTTGATTGCAACTGTGAGGTTAGCAGTGTGCTTGAATGGTTTGATTTTTGTTACAAAACTCCATGAAAAGTAATTCTTTTAGTTTCCTTGGAATTCTGTGCAAATCCCAAGATGAAAATTTTCCCTCCAATGGAGAGAAAAGGAAAAAAGTAAGTCTAACCAGCTAAATTCACATGTTTACAATGCTTGATGTCATTCATTGAGTTTCATTGTTTAATTTTCAAGTGTCATTAAGCAATTTATGTAACATAACAGATACCAGCTGTAATCATTTTGGGCATGGGAGTTACATAGGCTCATTCTTTGATGCTAATGGTCCTGCTACAATTAATAACTAATTAGCTTGGTTTATAACAAAACCAAACATCAAAACAAAAGGACCCCTATGACAAGCATCAGGCTGAGCATAAACCTCACCTGACTTCCAACATCTGCTCAATGGATATCAACATGAAAGGGTTACACTAACTCCCAATAGACATAATTCATCTTATCCCAATCCTCTCTTTGGAGGCATTCCAGATTTCTACACTCTGAGAATATCTTTATTGCAGAGGGCTGAGAACAGATTGCTCCAAAACCTGCCCAATGAATTCCTGCTGGGGCAGTTCATTCAACAACTTGTGACTTTATACTAAGGTCTTGTTTAACTCAGAAACCCCTGTTGGTGATTTAGGGTTGTAAGATCCGGAGGTCAGACCCAGACTATGGGTGCCAATGGCACTTATGGGGCAGAATGAGCCTGGTGGCTTTGCACAGCTCACTTTTGAGTGTCATCCAATTTGTTGGTTCCTGGTAGACCTGGAAGAGCCTTTGGGACCAGTGCTGTGAGGGGAGGAAACAGTCCTCAAGTCCTTGCATCACCAGATGCAGGGGTGCGATTGAATTGCTTAAATGTCAGTACTGCTTGAAATGCCATGGGTGTCCCTCGGATGTTCCTCTTCCAGCCCTGGTGGGCAGAGAATTCTCCTGAGGACAAGGTCACTCTGAAGTACCTCAAATGGCACCAGCTGCTTCACTGCAAACTGCTGAGAGGAGTCTTCCATCCAGTGGAGCAAAAGTTGTATGTGGGAGTCAGGGTGAGCCGGGGAGCTATTGCTGTCTTAAATCAGGCCACTCTTTGCTGGTGTCATCTCAACAATTTTTTGTCACACCCAAGAGCTGCTTCTCAAGTGTGGAGTTGCTTGCTGTCATCTCCCACTTTCCCAAAAAGCAAAGGCACTTCCAGCTCCCACCCCACACACAGCAAGGAAGGAAGCACCTGCAGAGGTGAGCACTGAGTGGGGTTTTAATCTGTCTGAGCTGTATGAGTAGAGCAGAAAAGAAAACAGTTTTTCTGCCCAAGCCTGACCCTGGTTAACATGTACAGCGTTTTGTAGAATTAATTGCATCTTGAGTGAAAAGTAGCTGCTGTTGCTGTGTGTTTTCGGTGTCTGCAGGCAGCAGTGAAAGTTTGGGATCCCCCTGCATGATGGAGCTCACTGACCTGGGGCTGTTTGACTGACACTGGCACAGGTTGCCCAGAGAAGCTGTGACTGCCCCATCTCTGGAAGTGTTCAAGGCAAGGTTGGATGGGCTTGGAGCAACCTGGTCTAGTGGAAGGTGTTCCTGCCCATGGGCTTTGGAATGAGATGAGCTTTAAGGTCCCTTCCAACCCCAAAGCACTCTATGATTCAAAATACACCCTGCAGTTGGTTTCCTCTGCTGATGACACAGTTGCTGTTATTAATGGCTTTCATAATGGCACAGATTTTAGCATCTTATCCTAAATTTCAAACTATTTTAGGATAATTTTAAACATTAAATTTAGGATGAGAAACAATGAAGAAGGAAAGATGCCTCTTAGAATAATGGATCTTAAATTGCTCTTTCCTCTGAAATACAACATGAATTTTGAGAAAGCAGCCAATCCTCAAGGATGTTGAAATTATGCTGTCACACATCCTAGAGCTTCAGACAAACACAGGATCGTGAGCACCTAACTTTACCTCGATTAATTTTTATAGTTCCAGTTCATCATTCATCACCTCTGAGCAACACTCCAGACCTCATCCCGGACTGAGCAAATTAGAAAATCTGAAAAAACATGTGTCTCTATTTTTAAAAGCCCATTTGTTAGCAGTTACCACTTATAGAGATCTATTGATAACTGGCATTTATAAGATTTGAAAATCCAAGTGTTTCAGTGGTTTGGCACTAATGCAGGAAAACTATTATCTACACCTTTAGCCTCAAGCACGTGAGCCATCCCTTTTTGAGTTGTTGTCATGTGTCATGCTGTTGCCCTGATTTTTAAGATTTTTTAAGCTTTCTGATGTTTACATTCTTGTAATGAACTTTCTCACACACTTTCTGTGAATAACTCATTGTTTTACATTCTTTTATGGAAGAAGAAAAATTTGATGGACTGTTGGTCTGTCCAGTGTCATAGGAGAGGTGGCACTGTCACCCTCCAATCCACTGTCACTTTTAGAAATCTATAAATGTTAGAGTCAGAAAATAAACTTCCATCTTTTTTTACCTTAAGAACAGCATCATGTTTACGTCATGTTATTTTGTGTCTTACAGCAACATCATGGGAATGGGCAGACTTCACAGAGTAACTCAACCAATGACAATTCTTAAATCTGAATTTCATCCTTACCCTGACAGCAGCACAAGAGTTCTGGTGCTGTGTTATGGATCTGGTGGCTTTCTCCTAAGCTCTGTGGTCCTGGCAGCATATCCCTTCATATCCCAGCGCCTGCAGTTGTGTAGTTACGTGATACCCTCTTCTGCCTTAAGAGAAATTTCAAGACAATGTGGTTTGGGTAAATACCTTGAAAAATTCCACTTAAAAGAGCAAAAAAGAGAAAGCTTTCCACACAGCCCAGAAAGTATCTTTGAAATGTAAAACTAATTTAATTTGCAATAAAGACCAAATACTGTCCACTTATTCTTAACAAAAGAGGAAATAAAAACAATCCACAATGTATTCTGTTGTTACTATTTTTATTATTATTGTTGCTCTCACAATTAGAAAACACAGTTAATGCTGCTTCCATGAAGAGAGGGTAATTTGTTCTTTAGATGAATAAACCAAAGCTCTGCTGAGATATTTAATCAAACTCTGTCTGACTGATGAAACTGTTCCTGAGAGTAAAACAAAACAAAATATGTTGTGCATGTTAAAGTCATTAATCTCAGGTGGATTTTAAGTTTCCTGTTCTTTCTCCCCCTCTCCCAAATCTTGTTTTCTGCTCCATCTCCCTTGCAGGGGAGAAAGTCATGCCTGTTATAGCTCCAATCTGCTCTTGGGAATAAAACAATGGTGTTTCACAGCCCCCTGTCCGGTGCAGGGAAAGGCAAATCCTCTGTCACAGGGTGAAGGTCTAACAACAATCAACCCCAGGCCTGAATTTTCCTCTTGTTCCCCATATTCCCAAGTACCTCCAGAGCCTCCTCCCAGCCCCTTCCCCAAACAGGTAGCCCAGAGCTGGGCAGCACAAGCCTGTCTCACTTGGAGAATAATTGTTGTCCACAGGGATCTGTTTTCTGGCAGGAAGAGGGATGGTCCCTCAGGGACTCTTTTATCACTTTCCTGACAGAGACACTTCTAATTGTATTCAGATTGTTTTCTTCTTCCCTCACTCCCCCTCACCAAGGGCTTTTCCAGCTGCGAGTGAAATATTGCGGGCTGCCTGCTGTAGTATAATTAAGATATTTTCTATTTTTGTAGAATAAAATGCACAATCAGATGGGAGTTTTTTATAATGAATGGCATTTGCCTACCTTATGGAGAAACCTAAATTATATAAAACTGAAAAGGGTAAGGAAGGGGGCGGATTAATCAAAAAATACAAAGTCAGCCAGATGTATATGGGGTCTAAAACCTCAGATCTGAAAATAGGATTAAGTCCAAACTGTTTTATTAAATCATAGATTTTTTTTCAAATTAATTAAAGGTTAGCTTTGCTGTTTCCATCAGGTGTAATATTGTAAAGCTGTGAAATAATAGTGTTTGTGGGAATAAATCAGATTTATTTTGCCAGCTAGTGTAAACCAACAGTACTGTGTAGCATGACATGGAGCTGGGCCAAATTATATCAGCTGCTGGGATGTGGTAAAACATGTTGTAAGAAGGGAACTACAGCATCACCTGACAAAGGCATCCACAGTAATTAAAGACATTTTCTGTAGTAGCTGAAGGATCTCAGTGTTTCAGAGCAAAGCCTTGAAAACTGCTTGCTGGAGGCCTGAGAAAGGGAAGGAGGGATGTATTTTCCTTGCAAAGCTGGTTTGGGACAAATGTTCTCCCAAATATCTTTCACACAGCACGTGCATGTAAAATTATAGAATTATGGAATGATTCAGGTTGGAATGGACCTTGAAGATCGTCCAGTTTGAACCCCCTGCCATGGGCAGGGACACCTTCCTCTAGACTGCAAAAATAACTTGGCCATTCTGTTTTGGTTCCCTGTTGAATTCACATTGAGAGATGTGACACTTTTCTGGCCTCTCTGTGCTTTGCTGCTGATGCAAGGAGTGAAGCATCAGAGACAAGTTGCAAGAAGAAAATTGTACTGAGTTCCAGCAGTATGGCCCTGTATTATAGGTACTCTCTTTATTCCTCGTTCTTATTAAAAGGAAGCGAGAGCTGTCTAGTGCTCATAGAACGACATTTTCAGAAAGAAATTGGAAATGCCAGAGCATCCAGAAGGACATCATAGAATCACAGAATGGTTTGGGGTGGAAGGGACCTTAGAAGCTCCTAAGAGCTTGGAAGTGGTGGATCTTAGAAGTTCCACCCTCTGCCATGGGCAGGGACACTCTCCTCTAGATCAGGTTGCTCCAAGCCCCATCCAACCTGACCTTGCACACTTCCAGGGATGGGACAGCCACAGCTTCTCTGGGCAACCCATGCCAGGGCCTCACCACCCTCACAGGGAGAAATTTCTTCCTAACATCCAATCTAAACCTACCTTATTTCAGCTTAAAGCCATCAAACTGCAGAGATGGCCCTGGTTTGCTGGATGAAGCAGGCCTATGCAACAAGGGAGGCTGCAGTTTATCAGACCTTGCCCTGTGCATGATTCTCACCTCAGGAAGGTACACCACCCTGGGCACACTCCTAATGCAGTGTGCAGCTCTCCAGAGAAAAAAAGGGCCCTGAAATTTAGAAGTTATGACAAAAGCAGTGTAACTCTGTAAATTCATAGGCTAACAGCCTAAGACATGGGCTGGGGCCGCACAGATATTTTTGTCGAAGAAGTGAAGTTCAGATGAAGCCCATGATGGATTATCTGGAGAAGAGAGCAGAGATTTTGAACATGGCTGCCCCAAACTGCAAAACTCCAAACAATTGAGCCATTTCAGGTCAACATTTTCAGTAATGGACATCTGTGGCATGGCTAAAGTTCTGCTGTGAGTTCATTTCCCACCTGGTAGACCTGTAGATGCCTAATTGGTTTACTCACTTCTTTTAATTACAGGTGATGATTTCTTCTGACAAAAGAAAGCCAGTCAAGGATCACAGGTCTGACATGGAAGGAATGAAATGCAGCTGAAAACAGTGTATGCATAGACAATTTCTTCCTTTTTACTAGTTTTTCACCAAGCAGAAAGACTCATGACATCAGCAAGGGAGCAAGAAAAAGAATCATTACAGAATAGCATTGAAATGCTCAAATTTTTCTTCAGTCACAACATCTGTGCCTTGTTGGCATCATCAGAAACTGGAAATAGAAATAAAATTCCTTAAAAGAATAAGAGTAGATGGTTTCTTTACATATCAAATGAAGCCAAATTCTGGCATTGGAGAGCAGTGGGATTTGTGCCACCAGCCTGTCTGCATGTCAGCCTAAAGACACCCACCACTCATCACTGCACTGCAGAGATCTTTTAGTCCCTCAGCTTTTATGAGGTGACAATAACACAAACCATTGTCAAGCTGTGAAAGTTATTTTTTTGCCTGCTCAAAACTGGGGGATGGAAGGAGGCAACAAGACCAAACCCATTACAGCAAAGCAAAATAGCTGAAGAGAACAAAATACCCTAATTTTGCTCTTATAGCACATGATGCTTCTCTCTTCCATCTCCCCAGGGCTGCTCACAGACATGTCAGAGGCAGTTGCCCCCTAGGGATTGGCTAAGTGGGGAAAAAAAGATTTGGAGAAAGGTTGTGGTGTTACTGACATATTTTCCCCTAGTGAAAGTGACAGAGTCCCTCTACATTTGTGTAGGAGTGATTTTTTGGCTGCTTACAGCATTTTGCATGGGGTTGGGGAGCTCAAGAATGATCTGAAAGACATCAGAAGCTCTGCTGCCTTCTGTTCCTGGAGCAGCATCCTTCTCCAACATCACTTTTCATAATCAGTACACAGGGCTGGATGACCACTTAAAAAAAACCAAACAAAAAATGCTCCCCAAAACCCCAAGCAAACAAACAAACAACAAAAAAAACCCCAAACAAACAAAACCAACAAACAATAACAAACAAAAAGCAAATGAGGAAGCCTAGGCCATGTTAAAAACTCCCCTGCACAGCAACTCATCTCCATGTACAGGAGCCAGAAGCCAACAACCCATGACAAGAGAGGTGTGAATCATGTTTGTTATTAAGCTCCTCAGGGGCACTAGGAAATTTTACCAATGAGAAATTTTACCATTGAGAGTGACTGCTGGTGAAAAAAAACAGAACTGCAATGGTGACTCTTCCTTTCTCCAAGTGTTCTGTTTCATTGTCTTGACTGTATCTTGGCTAATTCTTCTCAGCATTTAGAGGCTGGGGAGGCAGGGAATAAAGAAAATTATCTATCCCTATGCTAGTGAGTGCCTCAAACCATGTTATTTTCCCATCCTTGGGAAGAAAATCAGAATTGTTTTCCAAGTAGAAGTGTGAAACAATAATCTAACATTTTGCTGTTGCAGCAGTAACTTCAGCATTTATTTCATACTATTGTTAATGCTTGTTTATAATATAAGGATATATTTAGGTAGGAAGTAAAGTAGGTGAAAGCACAAGATATAAATATTTCGGTATATCTGCATACAAAAGAAAATATGTACAGCCACAGATAGGGGTGCTCTGCTGTGTCAGGGCAGAGGCACGTGAAGGACTGACACGTTCCCATCCCTTCCTTTTGTGAATGGCTGCTGACTTCCGTGGATGCTGACTTCCATGGATGCTGACTTCCAGCAGCTGCTGACTTCCATGGATGTGCTCCCTACAGCCAGGACCGCTCTGCTCTCTGCAGTTTCCTGAGGTTGGACCAATAGTTTTGTGGGGAAAGAAGCTAGTGGCATATTTCCCCAAGGATTTGGTGGGTCAGTGTGGAAGAATGTCAGTGACTAAGGATATCACACCCAAAGGGCAAAGAGATAGAGAGCAGGAGCTTGCTGTTTTTCTTTACTTTCCCACTGGACTTGGACTTCACCTTGTTATTTTATCCTAAAGGCTCCACTGCTGTCTTGTGGACCCCATAAAGTCCTTCTCAGCCTACCCTACTCTCACGGCCTCCAAAATTCCAGGGGATTTTTTCATGGCTGAATTTTGTCCAGCCTGGACAAATCAAGGATCTATTTTCCTTCAGCAATCAGCTCAAAGTTGCAGACCTGTGTGAAAGAAAGATTAAAATTAGTTGTTCATTTCAGGGGATTGACCTGAAATCTTTCCACTTTTTTATCATTCAGAATGGATGATTCCTTGCTGAAAATTAAGTCTTTGGCAACAGAGGCAGGTATTGCTGAAAAGTTGTAGCATTTTCCCTTGTGGGATGGTCCTAATGGAGACTCAGTACCTGTTCTAGAAGGCACAGGCAGGTGTGAGCCTTAGTGACTGTCAAACAAATGGTGCTTTTTTTTTCCCCAGGGAAAGTTTCCATATTTATTTCTCAGAATACTAAGGCACTTGATCGCTGGACATCATTGGCAGCCACAGGAAATATTTTGGAAGAAGATACCATCCCAAATGAAGTTTTGTCTTCTCAGAGAGCATTTTATTGGTGAGGAGAAACATTTGTGGGTCTGTTGCTTTTTGGGAGGTTTTTTTTACGTTCTATTTTTACTGGTGAGATAGCTGCTTTTCCTCCTACCATCTCTCCTCAAGTCTGTGTCTTTATAAGATAAACGGTGTCTGGTCAAGGAAATGTCTTCTCTGAATAGTGCTGGGGTGCTGCTGCTGCAGTCTGAGCTCCCAGGTGTGCGGAGGAGAGTTTTCATTTGCACACATATCTCTCGACAGTCCTCTCGCACTTCTTACAGGTCACGTAGCAGCACCAGTGGTATTTGCAGTGGCAACGCTCCACCACCTTGTCCATGTAGGGGTTGTAGCCTCTGCCACAGCACATCAGGTCGCAGCTGTCACTCCCATTGGAAGTCTTGTTGCATTGCCTGGAAGAAGGAAAAAGCTGTGAGCAAGTGCAAATTCTGATGGGTTTCCCAAACCCCTGCTGTGTGGTGCTGCTGGGCCTGACAGCTCTGCAGGGCTCTGGGTGAAGCCAGCACAGCCAGCACCCAGCCAACAGCCCCTGTGCCTGCAATCACCTGCTAGGACACCCAAAATAACATTAAACTCCTGTTCTGACTCTCAGTTTGGGCCTGGCAGCATCCAGGCTGCTTGTCTGCTAGGCCAGCCTGCTCCCACACGAGCAGACAAGCAAAGCTATTGGAATAAATAATAACAATAACAATAACAACAACAATAATAATAACAACAACAACAACAACAACAACAATAATAATAATAATAATAATAATAATAATAATAATAATAATAATAATAATAATAATAATAATAATAATAATAATAATAATTCTTCCAAACAATTAGTGTTCCCAGGGAGGCTCCAAAATTGTCTGAAAGGAGATGGAGGAATGTCGCAGACATATTTTGTGAAAAATCCTTTTGCCAGAATCTTTTCTTCTGAGAAGCTTCGGCTTCTCCATGTTTTGCTCCTTTGGAATGTGATCTGGAGAATTGTTTACCCAGCATGTGAAATTGTTTTTACTTGATGACCAATGACAGCCACTTGTGTTGAGGTTGTGAGCAGTCACAAGATTTTAATATCATTCCTTTCTATTCCTTGTTAGCCTTCTGATGAAATCCTTTCTTCTATTCTTTTAGTATAGTTTTAATATATCATTTTCTTTTAATATAATATATATCATAAAATAATAAATCACCCTTCTGAAACATGGAGTCAGGATTCTCATCTCTTCCCTCATCCTGGGACCCCTGCAAACACCACCACAGAGGAAGATGACACCCTAAAGAGCAAACACTACTATTTGTCCACCACTGCCTAACCTGAAAAGGGCAAAGGAGGAACCCTACAGCCAAAGAGTATTTGAACAGTTTCCATGCCAAGGATCCCAGGCTGGGAAGAATGCTGAGCAGGCTGTTACAGGCACTATGCAGCACTGATCCTATCAGGGAAATCACCATCAATACTAGCAGGGCTGGGCTGTGCACCTTTTTCCCTTTGGTTTTCTCTCACCATGGCATGATCAGCTGGGCAATTGGCCCCAAAACACCTTTATTCCTGACCCAGGAACAGGAAGTGTGGCAGGAGCACAGGGTAGGATGACAAGTCACCAAGTACCACACAGACTTGCACAGCTTGTTTTGCTTCTGCTCTTAATTAAAGACAGACTCAGTGGGACAAATCAGCTATTGTGTTGGGTTCCCTAATTTTGTCAGCATGCCAGTGAATGGTTTGAGGTTTTCAGAAGCAATCCCTTAATTGAGGAATCTCTTTCATTGATCCAATGATTACCATTTCACATCTGTCCTCAAAAAACATCAATCCCACCTCCTAAAATACTCCAATATTCACTGGACGTGAAAGTGCACCAGGCATTGAATTTTGAATGCAATGAACCATGTCCTAGAGACACCATTTCTCCACAGACTGCAAAGACAACCCAGGATGGAAGTGTTCCTGTTTGGTCAGATGCTTGTGCCTTTTTGGTGTGTACCCAACACCATGGGACTGTGAACTTGATGGTGTTTTGAAACTGCTGTAAGAAAGGTGGTTTATTGAGTGGGGTAATTGCTGACATCTCTCCTAAATCTTATTCTACGTGGCTATTTTGTGTCTATTTTGGACAGAAACACTCTAAGGCTGCTTTGGGGCAGGAAGAGGAGAGAGGAGCATAAGCTGGACCCTTGAGCTAAGCAACTGTTAATAGATGAAAACAAATCCATGAGAATTACAGGAATTGCTCATGAGGGAATGCTTCAGGAGAAGTTATGAGATTAGTGAAGCGTTGAGATTTTGTTCTTGCTCTTCTTTAAGTTTTTCTACCTCCTGTTTGTTATTCTGATTCACATTCCTCTACAGGCTCAATGTTTAAAGGCCCCCGAAGTCACTCTCATTCAGGAGTGTGTGTAAATATTTAAAAACCTTTTAAAGCCTCTACCAAAGCTGAAGCATGCAGCCACACAATGTGTTTGCCCAAAGCTGAACCAAAGGCCTTGTTAGTGCCCCTGTGAACTGGGGCCCCTCCACAAGAAATCTCCAGACAACTCCTCATAAATGTATTAATAAATGCTTCAAGTATTCAGAGCAGAGGTTCAAATATAGGTGTGCTGACATTAGAAGAGGGGAGGGTATTTGTCAACCTCACTCAGCTTTGCTAGTGGATGGAAATGTTGTTTCCTGGAGGCTAATCTAGGGAGGATGGGGAATCTGCAGAAGCCTGGCAAGGGATGTGCAGTGCATCCACGTCACTTCATGCTGGGAGCTCACTAAAATGCCCAAGAAAAGGAATACAGGTCCACTCTGACTGCAGCTCACCACTGAGGACATTCACTCCCCAAACATACAAAGCATACCACAATGATATTTACCCCATTCAAATAGAAAGCAAAACTCCTCTACCTGCTGTACTGGGACCTGGGATTCTCTTTTTCCCTCCATCCACTCCTGTGGTTTGCCAAAAAAAAAAAGGAAAAAAAAAAGAAAGAAAAAAAAGAAAAAATAGGGAAAAAGAAAAGAAGTGACTCTAGAAGAAGATATGCCTTCCCATATACCTTCCCCCATTGCCCACAGTCTGAGACAAAGAAAGGAAAAAAGGAAAATCTTATTAAATAAATCCTCAAACTTCCCTCAGTTTGGTATCAGGAAATGAGGATATTCAGAATGGGTGGGTTGAATAGCCCAAAAAGTTTTGACCCTATCATAAACCTATATGGGCTTTTAGAAAGATTTCCTGACAATGCCACTAAGCAGAGATTTTGTTTTCTGTTTTAAAGCATAGGCCTGGATATGAGTTAGACTCATTTTTCATTAAACAAGATGGAGCAGGTGGTTTCTCAGGCAGTGGGGGAAGACAAAGAACTCCAAAGACCAGAGTTTACCCACAGAAGCAGCCCTGAACATCGGATTCAGAGCCTGCAGTTGTGATCTCACCAGGCTCCCACTGATGGGTTAAGTTCAATCTCATTTGTTTTGGGCCTGGTCCAGCACAATTCCAGCACTCAGAGAAATGCCCTCCTCCTGAGCCTTGGAGAGAAAACATGAAGGCAGGCGACTGCCCCGTAACACAACACTGCGACCTCGAGAAGCACTTGGAACACTGCTGAGAAATTATCCTTCAGCTGTAATCCCAGCCAAGGTTCTGGCTCCAGAGCAGGC
The DNA here is from genome assembly GCF_028018845.1 of Melospiza georgiana. Taxonomy (NCBI): domain Eukaryota; kingdom Metazoa; phylum Chordata; class Aves; order Passeriformes; family Passerellidae; genus Melospiza; species Melospiza georgiana. The sequence goes on from NC_080431.1 coordinate 15,080,680, forward strand.
TTTTACCATTGTCACAAGGTCAGCAGGGTTGTCTAGACAACTCCCACTCAACATGCCTGGCCCAAATGCCCCCTTTCCAGCCCTCATTTGCAGAAGCACTGCAATACACCACACAGACTCAGCAGAGCTGAAGGACACCCCAGAACTTCTAAGAGTCTTCCCCCAGATGGAGAGTAGGGATTTTAATTTTAAAAGGGGGAGATCATAGAATTATTTTGGCTGGAAAAGACCTCTAAGATTGATGAAATCCAATTTAGCAATGTCACACAGCTTCATTGTGAATCCTTATTTACTCTGTCCCATCAGCAGATAGGACACATATTTTGTTTTGGTTGCACAGCTGGCACCTGGGATCCAAACTGAGGCCAACTCTATGCTGTCACCCACGACTATGACATATATTGACAGGAATGAGATACCTGATGGGACCTCCCTCCATCAGTCCTATTGATAAGGACTTATTAAGGAGGATATTAAAAAAGTCATTCTGGGGCACAGCAACTGCTGTCCTGGCCCAGTGCATCTCCCAGCAGATGAGGGAGATGCTGTTGCAGGAGTAAAACATAAATCTAAGCACTTTCTGTAGTCCTTTCTCTCATACTCTGCCAGCACCTGGGCTGTTGCATTAGGGATGATGGAAGGGATGTTCCTTCCTTGACATCTCATTCCCTTGGCTGTGTGATTCCCTCAGCCCCTTCCAACCACAGGGAAACCATCTGCCTTCATGAACTCCAGCAGTCCCAAATCCCAGAACACAGTACTGCTATGTAGTTTTTTTTTCTCTTTTAAATCAAATTCCTCTTTATTTCTTTGGTGCCCCTTGCTCTGGTAATGTCAAGTAATGCAGCAGTATATAAAAGAAAGAAAGAGAAAAATAATTCAAATCCCTCAGGAGATATATAACACAATGGACATTCCTGAAAATACATCAAGGTCACAGCTTCATGTAAGATTTTGAGGGAAGAATCTTATCTACTTTTAAATTGCATTCTCATCCACAAGGAATGACTGGAGACTGACACAAAACAACTGTACAAGAAAGAGTTATCAGCATATGTCAGTGAGGAGATGTCAAGAGCGATCCTGGAATTAACTTGTATTTTCATTAATGAGAAGTTGAGAGTGAGGTTAAAAATTTGGGGACAATGCTAGGGAAGAAGGAGTTGAGGATATTTTGTGACAGTGCATTAAAGTGCAAAGTAAGCAGCACACTTTGAGAAAGATCCAGCTAAATGTCGAATGTTTCCAGGGGAGCCAGAGGAGCAGTTCAGAAAGTAGAAAACCATGAAGGAACTGATTTAGAGAAGTATGTTAAAAGAGGTGTTTTCCCCTCTATAAAAGATTATTGCTACAAGGGGAGAGAAAAAAATGTTCTTTATATGCCAAGGAAAGAGGACAAGAAATTATTAGTTTTATTTTAGATTACGTTTAGTTAAATTTTGATCAAGAAAAGCCTAACACTGAAGATTGTAAAACCCCGGATCAGGTTGTTCAGGGAAACTGCTTTTAAGACCAGAGTAGAAAAATATCTTCAGTAACAACCTAGGTGGTGTCAGTTCAGTCTTGCTCCTGAAAAGATCAAGGTCCATGGAAAATCATTCCCAGACCCAATTTTCTCTAAATCAAACACCATTTGGTTGCAAAGGAACTTAATATGTTTACGAGAGCTAGATTAATTATTCATTGCAATTTTACTGTGTGAAATTATTCTTTTTGCAAATAAATTTATTATTCACAAACCTCTTCAGGAAACTTTATGATCAAATCCAGGTCTCTCAAAGTAGAAAGAATTCAATCTTCCCCACATATTAACTAAGATAACAAAAATGCATAGCTGGCCAGCCTATTTACTGAAATGGGCACCAGCTGCAAGCATCTTGCCCTGGGAAAGAAGGAATAACACCTAAACAAGGTGGGAGAAACAGAAAGTGAATGTTTTTCTGACTTTCATAAAATCATGGAATAGTTTGGGTTGGTAGGAATCTTAAAGGCCATCTAGTCCACCCGCCCCCTGCTATGTACAAAGGCATTTTTATCTAGAGCAGATTTCCTCCAGTTCTTCTGGGACACTCACAAAAGCATTATTTGCTATTTCTTTTTCAGAATTTGTCAGATCTCATAAAAAATTGGTAACACATCTGCTAACTGTTCCAAAACCAACTATCATTGAACACATTATAACTCACTCAAAGCTCATCTTATCCTGTGCCCTCACTAACAGAAACTAAAAGAAGCTGTAACAAAAAACAAACATCAAATGCTGTTGTCTACCCATAACTGCTACTCTCCCCCAGCTTCATATGAGTGCTTCTACCAAAAAATTTCATTGCCCACATAAACATAAAATCACAGAGTGGTTTGGGTTGGAAGGGAACCTTGGAGATCATAGCATCATAGAATAGAATCATTAAGGTCAGGAAAAGCCTCCAAGATCATAAAGTCCAGCCCTGGGCTCAACACCACCAAGTCCACTAAACCATATCACAAAGGGTCATGTTCACTCATTTTTAAACACTTCCAGGGCTGGTGACTTTCCTGGGAAGGCTGTTTCAATGCTGAATGAATCCAGCACTGAAGAAAATCTTTTAAATTCCCTCAGGGCAGCTTGAAGCCATTTCCTTGTGCTGGTTTCCTGGGAGAAGAGACCAACCATGGCCAGATTACAATCTCCTTTCAGGTATTTGTAGAGTGTGATAATGTGTCCCCTGAGCCTCCTCTTCTCCAGACTCAGCAATGCCAGTACTCTCAGTCACTCCTTGTGTGATTTATATCTCAGACCCCTCCAACAGCCCCTCTCTGGACACACTGCAGCACCTCAAAGTCTGCCTTGGAACAAGGGCAGTAACACCAACACAGCACTCAAGGTGCAGCCTCACCAGTGCTTGGTACAAGGGGACAATGGAGTCCAAGTTGAGCCTGTTCCAACCCCCATGCCCTGAGCAGGGACACTTTCCACTGGTTGTCTCAAGTCCCATCCAGTATGGCCTGGAACATGTCCAGGGATGGGGCAGGCACAAATTCTCTAAACAACCAGTTCCAGGGAACAGCCTCACAGGGAAGAATTTCTTCCCAACATCCCATCTAACCCTGTTCTCTAGCAGTCGGATGACATTCCCCCTTGTCCTGTCACTCCAGGCCTATGTCCAAAGTCCCTCTCCAGCTCTCTTGGAGCCCCTAAAGAAACTGGAATGGGCTTTAAGGTCTCCCCAGAGCCTTCCCTTCCACAGGCTGAACAATCCCCATAACACAATACAAAGCATATTTTTGGGGTAGCAGGAAAGAAGTGGTATCAAGAGCTGCCACTGAACACTGAAAACTGAGCAGCATGCTCAGGCAACTTCGTGCATGTTCATATCCAAGAAAACATGCCAGCCTAAGACATTTGTGACTAATATTTTATATTGGAGTAAAGAAAGGGTATGTGAGCAAGGAGCAGCCACCAGAGTGGCCACATTCGTTGCCACAGGGAGTCAGCTGAGGAATGGTGACTAACCAACCCAGCCAGGCTGCAGCCCATAGTTTGCTACAGCCTGATTTCTGCAGCCTAAGAGAGCTCCTTCCCACATTTGGCTTGATTCCAAGACTGCTCTGGGAAGGATCAGTAATAAACAGCTCTGTTATCTCTGCAAGGTTTTGGGGGCTGGATGCTTTTGCATGCATGGCAGAATTTCCCTTTCCTTGGATTCATTAGGGAGACTTAAATAGTCTTTGAAACATGATACATTGCACCCTGCTTATAAAAAAGATTCATATTTTTGCTTCTTTTCTCACCAAAGAGATCTCAATTTTATAATCTGCCATTATTTTTCATTTACTCAAAGCTGGTAGTGATTTTTTCAGGCAGGAGCAACTGAACTACTTAATTAAAAGATAAAAAAGTGCTTTTGTCCAAGAAATCTTTAAGAACGGGAATATTTACATTTCTTTCCCAGTGGTTGATTTGTTGTATCGAAAGTTTTACTTGCAGCTTAACAGATCAGCTTCTTTAGACTTTTCTCCAGACCATTTTTAATTGGTTATGAAAGTGTGATGGTGGTATATAAGCAGAGTTTGGCTGGAGTCAGTGTGGCAGTAAGTTTTGTTTGCAGGAGACTTGGATACCAGTTGCAAAAATCAGCTCCTTAATCAACTTTTCAGCACTTCAAAGAGGCCTCAAACCTCAGGTTTGAGTTTAGTTCCGTGACTTTGAAATCTGGACATACCCTGAGCACCTGGAGGCATGGATATTTCCAAACCATTTCTAAATTTCAACAAGCTAAGAATGTCCAAAGTGTCTTAGAAAATGTTTCAGGCTTGTTCTGAAGAAGGCTTTGAAATCCTTTCAGGAAAGAGCTCTAAAAGGACAGGGGGCTCATTTTCTGAGTGGATTTTCATATGGTTCATCTACAACTAATTCCTTTTCCTGCCTGAAAAACACACAATAACTCTGCATAATATGACCCCTCACATTAGAGGGATCACCAATTAGATTATCCTTTCCTCCCACCTGGCAGTGCAGGATTGATTCCTACAGCATACAGCAAACTCCAACCCATCCAAGGTGTTGCAACTTAACCATCAACCTCCATCCTGTTTCCAGCATGCTACGAGCAAGAACCAGACCTTGGGGAGAGGGAGGAGGAAAAGGACTTTCCCTGGATTTGCTGCAAAGCTGCTCATTTTCTGTCACAAAAAATGCACCAATATGAATATTTTAATCAAGGAACAGGAAAAGGGGGTGTTAGTGGCATATTCCCCCCTCCAGATCCCTTTGGAGGCAGAAAGCAGGGCTGGGAAATACTGAAGATGCCCAGATCAAAGATCCCTGAGCTGTGGACATAGGGGACTGCACTATACAGCCCAGGCATGGACTGACCTCTGTACCCAAAAAAAGGCCAGCAAGCATATGGGAAGATGGTTGAAGACAGAGTAGACCAAATGAGGGACCACAACAAAAAGAAACAACCTTTTTTTACTTCACTGGCATGACTGGCCTTAAAAACTAGACTACTTGGAAACAGTGGGATCTACCTTCAGAAAATTTTTATGTACATAAAGATAAAATGTTCAAATGCCTCCAAGACATGAGTCATTAAATAAAAACATGTTTGAGCTATTCCCATGTGAGCATTTTTACATCATTCTGAAGCATAAAACACATTTTGCCATGCCCTCTCTCTAACAGCATTCCTTTTGTGCTCCTTCTACCTTATCCCTAACTAGACATTATCTCTGCAGCCCTGTGGCAGGCTGGAACAGAGGCACCACATTTAAAATCCATTTAGGTGCTCTCTTCATGAGAGAAAAATTGCAAAGAGAAAAAGGCATCCATGGGAGGAGGAGACTAGGGAAGATCTCCTTTTCTCAGCTCCCCCCAGGAAGCATGGACCAATCTTCAAACACACTGTGTGTATTTTACATTAATTTCCACTAGTAATTTAGTTCAGGAAAGGAGTTGCTATGGCTCATATAACACATGCCAATTTTGAAACACCATGCATCTTCTCAAGACGCTGCAGATGGACTGTAATGAAAACAAGTCCCATCACACATGACCTTAAAAACTTGGCCTGAGTGGTGCCTGAAGCTCAGCATGGGACTGTCTCACCCTCCTCCCCTCCCATGGCCTTCACCATCTTGCACATCTGAGAATGAGGAGTATTTTTTGACAAGTTCCTTTTGAAAGTCATCCCCTCCCACCTTAATATCTTGGTCCTCTAAATCCCCACTCCATCTCACTTCCTGTGGACCCTTGGCTGGCAGGTTCACAGTCGTGGCTGTCATCCAGCTCAGGATAAATGCACGCCTGCAACACACATTTTCCTTTCCTCAGAAGGAAAAAAAAAAAATCATTCAGGACCTTGACATATTTTTTATCCCTAGATGGGATAAAAAGTTGAAATCTGCTGTAAAATAAGATTAGATGAAGAAGTCACACCTCCTGTCCCTTGAAAGGATTTCAGCTCAAGGAAAATGTTTTACTTGGCAAATCTGTAATGAATTCAACTTTGTTTTGACACCTGTTCATTTAATGCAATTCCTATAAAACTAATTTCCAAATAATCTCTAATTTTTTTCCTTGCAAAACAGAAAGGCAGAACAAAGAGGTCATTTTCAAGGCACAAATATCATACAAAATCCACACAAAACCACAAAAACTTCGCTTCCACTAAGATGACATTTTCTTTCAGAAACCTGTTTCAACATATGCCTTTTCCTAGCTATTCTTAGTGACTTATAAACATCTTCACTTGTTAATTAATGCTGCACTGCTGAATGGGTGATAAAGTTCAGCCTGGTGCTCCCACCACAGAGCTGTCAGATATGTGCTGTTGTAGAGCACTCCAGGCATTGATGTCAGAGGATAGAGGACATTGACTGTCATGAAGCATCAGGGGACAAAAAAGACAGTCTTGCCTCATTCAGCTGTCTTATCTACTGATCAGTTCCACCACTTACATGCTGATACAGAATCACAGAAACATTGAGGCTGTAAAAGCCCTCTAAAATCAAGTCCACAGCACTGCCAAGCCTACCATTAACCCATGTGTCCCCATTCCCAGATGCACATATAGTTTATCTTGTCTGCATTTGGGTAATTTCATTTCAGCAAAACCTTCTCTCCATTGAACCATAATGGTCCAAATCCAAGTATCACCACTACATTAAAAGGAAGGCATCCCAAAACAGGCCAGGCACACACTCCTTGCCACTTGCCTGAGCCTCCACCGCAAAATAACAGAAAGAGCAAAGAAGAATTATGAGAACTATCTAAAGAAAGGTAAACCAGCAGGAGAGGTTGAAATCCAGCCCTTGAAGCCAGCTAACAAAAATTAGGAAAAATATGGAAACATACACTTTTTTGGCTGTTGATGGCTCAGCTGTAGAGAGATCAGATAGGTCTGCCCACCTAGAGATGCTCAGATTGTTGAAATGCTGAACTAGTTTATGTTGGAGGAAATTAAACAGATTGTGAGAGGAGAAAGGCATGCCTGTTGCCTGTGAAAGGGAAGAGTATGCTGCCCAGTGGAGGCTGTGCTTGACCATAATGGCCTTAAATCCCCAATATTAGTGCAATAAAGAAATTCCTCTGCAGAGTCATAAGCAATACAAACACACCCGTGTTTGTATATATGCAGTAGAAGAAAAAAATTAAATATCATCTTTGCACTTTTGGGGTGGTTTTGTGCAATCTAGGAGTGCTGGTTCTGAGTTAATATTTGCCTACTTAGGGGAGCCTTAGAGTAACAACTCTTCTAATCAGCAGTGACTGCAAGAAATTACTGAGACTCAACACAGTATAAGGCAGCTGCTTGGTCCTTACGAGTTCCCATGGAGGTAAGCTGCCCAGGGAATTTTGAAATGTATATTGTGCCTGACTGTGTAATGGAAAATGTGTCAGCAAGCCCTGTCTTGGCCACAGCCATCATGAACAGGGTTAGGAATTGGTAAACCATATTGTATGTCAGAGATGTGCTTTACCTGCATGTGTATGTCACCTCCTTGATTGGCCCTTATTCATACATGTTCCCCTCTTGCCCTTTCCTCTTTGGGGGCAGAGTACAGTGAGTACCCACTGCAAAAGTCCTCACCTGTCCTGGGTCCCATGTGACCCCACTTTTTCATTCTTCATGCAGAAATCAGGTGAGCTCTGCAGGTAAATCAGCTCTGTCTCTTTGACTGGCCTGATATCAATATCCTTTGGCACCAAGTATTTGCGTGTGCCCATGGGCCGGTGAACAACCTTGGTGGCAGATAAATATTTGGTTTTGAGGTCCAGTGCAATGTCTCGCAGCTCTTGAAGGCCTTTCCAACAGGTCTTGATAGAGCATGACCCAGAAACTCCATGGCACTTACATTTCATTTCAAGAGAGGCTTTCAAGACCTGCAAAAAGGAATGCAGGAGTTAGGAAATGCCCTTCTCTTACAGCCAAACATCCCACAAGCTTGCTAATGAAGGTGCTTCCTTAGCAGGAGATGCTATAGAAAAGTCCTACTGTTCTCATTTCTGCACAGGCAGTCTAGAATGGCTACTTTGAAAGTGAATGAGATTCTACAGCTCTTTGGTGATCACTATCAGTCCAGGACTACTTTCACAAGGGCTCTTTTGCAGCCAGAAGACAGAAGAGTATTTTGAATTTTGATTAGATATCTATATTGGGCTGCATTTCCACCCTCTAAATTCCTAAGGAGATGAATATCAAAACATTCCATAAATAGATAATTAACATCAATTTCAACCTCCAGCAGCTTTGGGCTTTGGTAAGAGAGATGTCATGGCTTTGTTGAATTCAGTGCACTCTCACCCTGCCTTTCTGCTGGTCATGGGGCCAAAACAGCCTTTTACTTTGATTCTGCACTGTTCTCATTTCACTGGGACGTGGCAAGATGCTGCCAGAAAGGGCTGAATGCACCAGTCATGGCAACACAATGTCGCAAACAAAAATTTGCCCTTTGCAATTGAAACAAAAAATCAAGACATTACAAAAATAAAACAAAATTTTAAAAAATCCTCAGACCCCAAGCAAACAAACCAAATAGTGTGGGAATAGTAGAAAAAAAAAAAAAAGAGCCAGAGAGGGAAACTTCAGCATGGTTGTGCTCTGCAAAGCCTGTATTTACACAGCAAGCTCCCAATGAGCTCAGCATGCTCCAAGTTTGTCTGCACAGGCAGCCCTGGAAAGACCAAGCTGTGCAGTAGGAGCAGTCTGTGGAACCACTGGAGCCTCAGAGATGGGTGCAGGGGTCAGTTTTGTAGCCCTCCCCCACCCATCTCTTCAGCTGCATGGACAGCTGCCACAGGGATTTGCACATCAGTGCACACCAGGCACTGCACATGGTAAATATTATCCCTCCACTGGATGCAAGCTGTTAAAAGCAGCTTGTGCCAGATATGAGAATAATCACTAGCATAGCAGTTTGAAAAGGAAAAAGAATCCTCCCTCCTGCCTGCAGGGATGGCTGGAGGCAATTGCTGCTGGATGCATGTGGCAGATGATAATCCTCCAGGTTTGCACAGCACTTTGCCCCCACAATGCCCCTGGCAGAGCACGACGGGACCCGTCCCCAGCACACCTCCTGGGGCAGGCAGAGCCAGAGCCCACAGTGACTGTGCAAATGGGGCAGTGAGACATCCCACCCACGGTGAAACAGGGCTAATAACAGCATTTGGGACTCCCTGAGTCACAGGGGGAGTTACACAGCTACAGTTTTCAGCAGGCCAAAGGACTTCAGAGCAATCTTTGAGAAACCTGCTCCTTTTGCTAGCTGATAGAGACACTGAACCTCACCAAGTGACCAACACTACAGATGATTGTACAAGTACAATAACTCTTGTGGATTTGTTACCTGTCTCCCTACTTCACTGTTGTGCAGATGCATCAGTTTATTGGCTTGTGATCCTGATTTTTTCATCTTCATGGGAGCATCTGAAAATTTGGACCCCATGATAAGACCATAGTTGAGGTTGTCTGCACATCCTCCCCATCGATACCCAGGTCCAGGTGTCTCACCTGGGATGGGACCACAGGAACAGCCAGGGAGGTCCCCGGTGGTGCAGGCTCTGGCAATGGTGTGGCTGATGGCAGCAGCAGAGAGGGCATATACAAATGCTGACTCCCTTGTGCCTGAAAGAGACAAGAACTCCAGCTCAGCCTCCTGGGCCACATAAACATTCCCCAAAAAGAGACTCACACAGTCTGTGTCCCACAGAGCAGCCAACACACCGACTCACTGCAGCTGAGGTGTCCCATGGCACCACTAGTTTGGAGCACATCTAAGTGAACTCTTCAACATAAGACAACATCCCAGCAGGGCAAGGAGTCATGGATTTAGGCATCTTGTTCATCATGGTGTGATTTGCTCTTGGAGCATGTGGTAAAGCCCTCCTGTGAGTCTCCTGCCTCCTTCTGCTCCTCCCATGACTCCCAGTGGGATGAGCAGACCAGAACTGCTCAACTGGTCTGCTTTGTAAGAGTTGGGGTAGACAAGGTCTTGTATCCAAGGGCCTCTGGGCATGACTGGCACCATAATGGTGAATGTGGTCTCAGAGAACAGGACAAGTAGGCTTTGTAGTGCCTCCATGGCCTCCCAGGAGCAAGACCCTTCCTATCTCCAGCGCACACACACACACAAACACAAGTACACACATACACACACTCACACACACACAGACTGACTCCACTGATTCCAGTCCCAAGTGAGCCAGCAGTGCTGTTTTACCTCTGTCTAGGTCCAGCAGGTAGTTAGGAGCCAGCTCTATTGAAGAGCAGTTCCACCTCATGTCTGAAAAGGTTTTCCGGCAGGTCTTTATCACCTCCCGCGCTGCCTGAATAATGGTCTGCATCAGCTCCAGGTTGCTGCGGCACAGCTGCACCTGAGAAACCACCAGCCCTTCGAGCTGCTTGCAGTGCTGGGTTTGATTCAGGGCCAAAGCCAAAGAAGTCTTGGACAGAGCTCTGAGGAGACAAGCACATGCACAAAAACATTAGAACACAGTCTAGCCGTGTACATTCACCTGACTTAATTAAAGCTTTCTGTAAATAAGTGCTTAGATAAAGCTGGTGAGAAAGATGAGCAACCATGAAGAGTGATTTATCTCATATAAAGTTGGTGGGAAGAAACACCCTTTAGCAGTGTGCAATTCTCTCCATTCCTGAGGGGAGGCTGCACAAAGCTCCAGGGGTATATGTCAAGTCAACCGGATGTGTAAATCCTGTGGAGAAGGTTGTTTGCTGAAGAATGAAGAGCACAGACCTCCCAACAGAGTAAAAAATGACCCATCAGTTCCATGATAAAAGAAATCTGGATCCTCCAAGACTGTGGCATTTGGGAAAAAAAAGCAACGTTGGTGTTATCAGTATTTTGTATTCAGCATCTGTCTCACACACTCTCAAAGGATTATGCTAAATGTCATGTAATTAATTATGGAGAAAATCCCCTGCAAGGCCTAGGGAAAAATCATCAAATTTGCAAAGCATATGCTTTCACTTAAAGTTAATGCCAAAGGCCTCTACTAATTCAATCACTGTTGCAGATAGATAAGTCTGTTTCTCTAGTCTCCAAAAACCATAGCTGCAAAAGCTCAGTGGGAGAATGTGCAGAGAGAGCACCACAGCCAAATCTGAGAAGGGATCCATGAATACCAGCACATATGTTACCATGAAAGAAAAGAACAACATCCCACAGTGGTGGTTCTTCCACTGTCCAATTGCCAACTTTTCCAGGTTAAAAAAAGAACAAATGCTGACATGCATCTCACAGGGCTGTCCTCTTCTTCCCTGAGCACCCACAACGATCAGCAGAAGGCAAGTGTGGAACTCTCTTTGTATCTTTTTGGCTTTCTTAGGGTAGCCATAAAAGTTATTCACTCCCATAAAACAACTTTCTAGCAGGCTGAATCAATAATGTGATGGCATCAGATCATGGCAACATAACTTTAACACATATTTCCTCCTGTACTTGTTAAATGTATTGGCTTTCAGATTCATCCCAAGACATCTTGGTTAGTTTGGCTTATTAGCAAACACATTTTGGGGTGCATTTGACTTTATTACTTTAACATCCACATTCTTCAGAAGTTAAATGAGATGGAAACAGAGCTAAAATTGAGCCCTAATGAAAACTGGAGGAATTAAATCCTTGCTGGGGATGAATAGGCTGGCTCTGACAAATTCCCAGGTGACTGGGAGTTTGGCATTTCTGGCACTAGATACACAGTGGCAAACTTGGAAGGGAAACCACTGCTCTGAAAGCTATATAAATATATACTTCATACACATATTTAACAGGTTTGTTAAAAATACTGGAAGCAGAAGTCATTGCTAGTGAATTTCAAGAGAAAGGAAAAAGTGGTGGACTTGGCAGTGTTAAGTTATTGGTTTGACTCAATGATCACAGAGGTCTTTTCCAACCTAAATGATTCTATGATTCAATCCTCAGAAATTCTGCCCTGCAGTTCATCTTGTTCCCATACACACTGGTGTTCATACAATGTTCCTTGTCTGGAGAGGGGCCCCTCCAGAAGGCAACTCACCCTGCCTCAGATGTGAACCTGAACTGGTGGAGAAAAAACTTGTTGGTGATGTACTGGGTGTTCAGGTATCTGAACAGAGAGATTATGTCCTTGAAGGTAGAGACATGACTCTCTGAATAGTGTGACTGTCACCTGACAGCAAACCTCTACACTGGGGACCTCACAGCAGACCTTCAGGATCCTTCTTGAGCTCATGGAAAGCAAAAAGCCACATCTAGGAAGTAGTTAGCCTTTTGTGCTTTGGGGACCTGTGCTAAGACACCATCATGACTTAGAAGTGCTCATTTTCTGCTCTACGTAGGAAACCCAGACACTGAGCAGGGGCACAGACATTTGAATGGTATAAGCACAGAGCTTGAATGAGATATGAGCACTTGACACCAGGAATCTGTGAAAAGTTATCCCAGAAAGCCTATCAGCAACTCGCAGGTATGAGGTGCAACACAAATCAGGCAAGAGGCCAAAGCAGCTCAACAGTAATAGAGTATAAATAATAAAAACTCCAGCATGGCATGTCCCAGCAGGAAGGGAAACAGGCAGGGTGTGGCAGGAGCAGTGAGAGAACTTCACAGCCTGAGCTTCAGGCAAATGAGGAACATTCCAAGTCTCTGAGAGAGGCTGTACCACGAGGCAGCAGCTCAGTTTTCCAATCAGATGTGTTGGGTGGCCCTTGAGAGGCCTTGGAATGTTTTGGCTGGCCCTCCAGAAGGATGCATATATCTCCTAGGTCCTACACTACATTTTCTGATCTTTTCTAGATGTCTTCAGCCTCTTTAAAGGGCTTGGAAGGCTACATTGAGGTACCCCTATCTCACCATTACAGACAAGTCATGAATAGCACAAATAACCATCTACAGGTAGGGATGAAAGCAGAATTCAGACTGAAACTCATCCTCAGCATGAAAAAACAGGATGTGAAGCAATGAGACTGTATCATAAAAGGTGCCTTGAAGTGATCACCATTAGAGCAGCAGTTCTATAGTGCAACAAGAAAACCATTTACTTCATGGAAGAGGGAAAATACCTTCTGATCGGTGAGAACTCAGTAAATGGCAGCAAGGCTGTTTCTCATAGAATGAGCTGAGCTCCAGGAAGCCTACCAAGAATAAAACTGCAAGATGCAGGAAGGTGTTTTCTGAGCATCTCCCAGACCTAAACTTCATGTCTTTGCTTGTGAGAACCTATAATTGGAAACATCTCCAAGCATCAGGAGGAAAAATTAAAAGGTAATGGAGACGGAAAAGAAAACTCAGTTACTGTAGTCACTTGCTGAGACTGAAAAGGGCATTTACAAATCACAGATCAGGATTTTGAGAAGCCTATTAGGTCATCTATTCCATGCCCTGACAACCTAGGTTTGTCCAGTCACTGTCCCACATTTAGGAATATCTTCTTCACTCCATGTCACTCTAAACCCTCCCTATGGAAATGCACCACCCCTCCCTGCTTTCTAAATTCTGGCAGCATCAGGGGATGGATACCCACTGCCTGCAATGACATTATTGGGAAAGAACATCCATTTGTGGAAAGAAAAACATCCCCCAGGAGAGGCTTGTCCATGGTAGGACTTGGTGGTGGGTCTCTGGCCTGTCTTCACACAGTCTCCACTGATCACCAGCACTGGGAGGGAAACTGGAGCCAATGGGGCACAGCCAGCCTTGAAATCCAGCCCTCAAGGGCATAATTAGAAGAATATCCTTCATTTCTCAACCTGGGAAAAAGATCCCTGACAAACATCTTTCTGTGGATTCACACTCTTCATCTGAAAAGGGGATTTTACCTGTTTCACCCTGGAAATGCTGTTTTTCACTGTTTCCTCCTGATCTCACCTAATTCTCCTGCCCCATCCTTCATTCTCCAGAAAACCAAGGGGTGATTATTTCACTTTTTTTTTTTTAAATATACATTTTTGATCCATCCCTTCAAATAAACAGGGCCTAAAACAAACATCTCTTGATCTATATATAACACAGCAGGTCCTTCAGTTGAAGTTCTGGATACTGATAGAAAACCATGAACATGATTACAGAGGAAATATGCATAGATGGATCATGACATTCATTTACTCTTTTAATTATCTCAGGCAGTTATTAAATTCATTTGAAAGCATTAATGCTCTGCAGTGTTAGGTCCTTTGAGAGGTATGGGCCCATTCCTGCATGTCTGGGCCCCTTGAGAGGACTGTTCATAGTGCAGGTTAGGAAGAAGCACCTTCAGATGGTAGCAGATATCAATGAAAGCCATATATTATTTGGTTTACAAGGTACCCTGTGAGTAGGACACTGCTCCTGGTCAAGCCAAAGGGAGAAGAACTCCTTCAATTGAGCAGCAAAACATTGGTGTCCTTTAAAACACCCTGGAAGGGTGGAAGAATCTTCTCTCTGAAGGCATCTCCCCATTTTCCCTTGTGTGACATGATCTCCACAAGTCTCACAAAGGGACTGCTGGTGAAACTATGAACCTCTACTCCAATTTATCAGCTTTGCTTGCTGAAAAAGCATTCTTTTTAGTGCCTATTCCTAAACTCCTTAATCTTGCAGGGATGTGGGTGACACAAAAAGATTTAGACAAAATTCCATGGCTGTGGAGAGTGAAGTATGTGGTAAAAGTTAATAAAGAGAGGCAGAGATTAAGATTTCTTTTTGTATTTGATCTCATTGAAGGTTTTTAATCTGCATGAGCCTCATTTCTTAGGTTTTCATCTGGAAAAGGCTTGCAGGGGAGTTACAATAACGTTGTCTAAGCTCCTGGTAGTCAAAGGCAGCCCATGCCCCTGCCACCCTGCCCTGCATCAGTTCCAGCCTGGGGACCACAAGTCCTGGGAAAGACACCACATCCCCTGGCAAACGCTTCCCCTGGTTCTGCAAGGGCCTTTCAAACAGAGAAGTAGGATTTATGTGGGTAAAAAAAAAAAAAAAAAAAAAAAAAAAAAGAAAGAAGAGGAAGAAGGAGAGAAGTGTGTGTGTGGGGGAAACCAACTCTGAACTAAAAGCTTAAAATAAGAGCTGTTTTCAGATATGGTGCCAAATCCAGTGCTGGCAGTAGTGGGCACAGGGCTGTTGACTTCATGCCCAAGCTTGAATGAAGTCAATGCCAGCAGCGAGCTGGCTCACTGAGTGCTGAGCAAGGCCATGGAGCTTTGTCAACTTTTCCTGAAGCTGGAGCAAAGAGCAAACTTCAAAGACATGGTACTCCCCTTTCCTCACCCCCAGCCCACTCCCCTCCTGCCATCCCCATCCTGCAGCTCTTTCCCAGCAGCTCATCTAGCAGTGCCTTGCCAGGCAGACAGGCTCCTCACAGGCGCCCGTGGCTCCACTGCCTATTGAAGGGGAGAGGCAGGAGCTGCCAGGAAGCACAGAATATTTCCATTTTCTCCCCTGCTTTCTGCTGGCTGCAGAAGGGCTGCTCAAGGTTGGTGGGCTGGGGGACATCCCCTGTTCACCAAAAGGTGTGCTTAAGCTGCCTTTTGCTTCTGAAGGGCTGCAATTTAACCATAGGAATTGTGCAGCAATAGGTGGGAATGGAGCTCAGCTGGGTATTGCTCCAGAGCACATGAGACATCATTGGGTCACCACAATGGGGACAGGCAGAGACTTCCTGAAGTGACCAAGCTCCACCTAAAAACAATAGCATTCCTAATGCCAGCTGGGCATATTCTGCAAACCATGAAAAAAAAGAAAAAACCAAAAAAACCAACCCAAACAACCAACCAAATAAAAACAAACAAACAAAACAAACTAAAAAACCCCAAGAAACAAAACAAAACAAAAAAATACACAACCCCCCCACCCCAAAACAAAAACCAAACAAAACAAACCCAAAAATAACCAGCCCAAATCACTTGCTGTGTTTGGCTTATTTACAACCACATTAAAGGAGACATTCAGTACAGAGGGACAGAGGAGATGCCAATCCCTGTGGAGGCAGAAGTGCCTCAGAAGCCACTCTGTGCCTGGACATCCCAACACCTGCACACCTTTGGGGCACGCACATCTGGCTGCAGCTCCCTCTAATGCTCATCTGTTTTTCAGTTCTGCCCAAATAAGTTGCTCCAGCACCTGCTTGGTCAAACCCAAACTCTCCTGGGAAAGCTGAATGGATTGCAAAAGCAGATGGGGAAGGTGATAGAATTACTAGATGCATTGGCCCTCAGACATATCTCAGGAAACCAATGGCTGCCTCACCTTCCCAGCCACAGTGACAAAACACTGAGCACCACAAAATGATGTGACCTCCCCACATACCTGCTTTGCTCTCAGGATGGGAAGGTGTTTGCAAAAAAAAGGACTCAGGGTCTCATATACATTAATGAGAAAGGGAGAAAGGCTGTACCTCCACAACAATCCTGATCCAGCAAAGATCTGGAACCATACTCTGGAGCCACACTCTGGCTTTATACCTGGGTAGCTCTCTGGAGCTTAGATGGAAGAGCACAAGATATGAAATTTCTCCAGCAAGAGAAATGTATACAAGAGCAAGAACCTGTGTACAAGCTGCTGACTGTCCACATACCGTGCTGGATGTTTGGTGGGCCCAGCACCAACTTCCAACAGATGGGGATTTGGACCACAGAACTCATAAAAATAAGCCAAGCAAAATAAAATAAATAATTTCTTTTTTTACCTTCTCCTTGCTTTGACTAATTTTCAGGGCATATTTGTGTTACTGAGAAGTCCTAAAAGGCTGAAAATTGTTTTTCTTCTTCCCCTCCCCCTGCAATTACATCACGTACTGAATCAAAATTAAATTTCCTATCACCTTTCTTATCAGTCACTCCCTCATCTCCAGGCTGGTGAGACCCACGTCCTTATCTCTCCCTTCCCCTCCCAAATCCTCTTTGAAGCTCGACTCTGGCACCATGTGTACAAAAATGATGCAGTGGGCAGACCAGTGAGAAAATCCCACAGCTGAAAACATCACATAGCACTTTCCTCCTTCTTTATCCTGTTCTTTTTCCCCACCTCTCTGTTCATGAGCAAGAGAAGGAAGGAGTAGATTTCAATTGTACAGCACCCAGAATATGAGTCCAGAGCTGGGATCAGCAGGTCTGAGGTATTACTCAGTATTTGGTACTCTGTTTGCCAAGAACTTACCCATGCAATTTCTAAGGACAGTCCCTGAGCCCCAAGAAGAAAGAGTGATGGGGAGTAGGGAAAATTAGCCGGTGTTTCCATAGGAAAATGAGGGTGGGGAAACGAGGAGAAACAGCAAACAAAAGAAAAACCAAACATAATTTTGTGAATTTCCAGCTGCCAGCATCCCAGTCGCAAAGTGCTGTGGACAGAGAGTGCAGTCTCTGCCAGGTTTTAAACAGGTGTGAGGGGAGCTCAGTGGTGCATCTGCATGCCATTCATGCTTCAAATATCACTTTAATCCCAGCTTTCATCTTTCCCACTCACTTTTTGATAGGGGGATATGTCTGCTGGGAAGCAGAGGAGCAGCAACTGAGGTGTCTTACCCCCAAACTGCTTCCCTCCCCCCTCACCCCCAAAAGCAACCCCTGCAGCTTAACCACTTAGCAGCCCAAAGGCTGCTTTTGACAGCAAAGCTATCAGGGACCTTTCCCTGCCTCCCAGCATTTTTCATGTCTATGGCTTGTCCATACTATGCTATCAGGTTCCTCCTGGAGCTCATCTCACCCCTGCCCTTCAAAGGAACCCAAGCCCCTCACTCATGATTAAACATCTTGCCTAAGTGGGACACCAGTGCCAAGCATAAGGGCAAGTCCCTCCAGTCAGTCATGGCTCTACACATAAAAGCCCTGCTGAATCAGGGTGCCACAAAACAGCTTTATTTCTGTGCTGCATAGAAATAAACATTGCAAAGGAGTCCCACGGACATGCTGGTAAATGTCCTTCAGAAAGGAGATGCCTGCCTTTCCTGGTGCTGGATACTGGCAGAGCTGAGAGCCTAAGTACTGGAGGAAGTTGGTGGAAACAAACAGCTGGGTTATGTCATTGAGTTCTTGCTGACTACTACAAGGTGTAAAGCCAAGGCAGTGAAAAGCAAACCAGATCCTTACTCTCCTCTACTTCCAAATGGTCCTTAGAATATGGAGACAACAAATGGAAGATTATGGAATGGTTTGGGTTGGAAGGAGCCTTAAAAATCATCTAGTTCCTATCTTCCATGCTTGCCATAGGCAAGCATGCCACCTTGAAAGATGCCCTGAAGTAGGTGACTCTTCCTCCCACCTAACCATATACATTTAAATACCCTGTGGAGAGATTCACCATGCTTCTCTTTATGGATATGAAAAGCAGATGTGTGGCTATTAGCAGCTCCCTGCAGCACACAGCATCACCAGAGGCTATCACTTACATTTCTATTGGATATTCCTGTTTGGAGAAGATGAATTGCCATCTGGAAGGTCCTCTCTACCCTGACTGCATGACGGGGAGTAAAAACACTGGCTCCAATGGGATACCTTAATTTGCAGATATCCAAATTTAAGCCTTTATAAAAGGTGGCATGAGTAGAGCTTCAAATGACAATGGAACAGCAGAATGGCAATTAGACACAGCATGAAGTGGCAGAAGGAGCAGCAAAACAGGAAACTCTTGTCCGAGTTTCACCACCTATCCCAAAGATCTTTGCTTCAATGCACTACAGAGTCTTCCTGGCATTGTATATTATTGTGCCTTTTTTTCTACCAAAGATGCACCTTTGAGGCAAACCCACATTCCCTTACTTATTTTGTGCCCAGCTCCAAACCCAAGTAGAAAAGACAGATCACTCATTGAGGTCGTGAAACCAGATTGGCTTTGGAGTGGCCTGTTTGTTTGTTTGTTTGTTTTGCAGCAAGAAACTAACTGATTGCTTGTTTAAGCAAAGAAATGAGATGGTGATGTTTTCACTTTGCAGTACATTACCTCCAAGGAAACTCAATCCTGACTTGACCACAGTCCCTGGTATTTCTTCACCCTCCTCCCCCCTCCTCACCTCATTTTTTACACCCTTCACAAAATCCAAAGGTTAAAAGGTCCAGAAAAAGCCATGTTATCTGTCAAGCATCCCTTGTGGCTGGAGATGGGCAGCATTATCTCAGCTGCCATCCCTGCTGCTCTCAGTTCCTACTCAGCACAGCCAGGGGCTCTGGTGGGAGAGTTTCCCAGCATAGCAGGAGCTAATGCTAGGAGCTTCATTAAGTGGCTCATGTGAGCATTCAAGTGTGTGCCTTTCCCTTGGTATCAATGAGGAGAAAAAAACCTAAATGAGCCTAGATCATGCATATTTTAGAAAGAAGATGGAGACATTGTTAGCATAAGCCCCTAGTACACACACTTGAAATCAATCAATGCCTGAAAAATTGCAGTGCTTGCTGCTCTTTAAACAGTTTACAGCATGCCTCAAGCAGCAGATGTACAAACAGGTAAGAGACCAGCAATTCCTACAAAAACATCAAAAATGCAGAGATAGAGCCAGATACTTACATCCATTTTATCCCATAGCAAAGCCCTGTCTGCAGAATCAACAGCAGAAAACCAGCTAAGAAAAATCGCAGACTTGGCTTCATTTTCTCCGCTTTCTCCTGCTGGCCAAAGGAAATCAGCTTCTCCAAAGAAATTTGTTCTTAAAAAAGGAGTTTTCTTAATATTTTGTGCAGTGTATTTTCCTTCAGTTTGGGTAATGCTCGTTCTTGGAGATGAAAACCCTGAAAGGAGAAAGAGCCCGAGCTACGGTTAACTCTGAAGTTTAGCAAGTCACTGTGAGAGAGAAATCTATTATCCAAATTGCAGAGGAGTGGCTTATGAATCATGAAAAGGTTTGGATTATCCCTTCTCAGTCCTCTCCCTTGCCAAGCCTCGATACAACCTTTCGAGTCAACAGACAGACAAACCGTATGGGTTGAATTACACAGAGTTATGGTCTGATTGTGTGTTTCCATTTAACCCTGCACATGGCAAGACTTCATTCGCTGCTTCACTTCACTGGGTTTTTTTCTTCCCCTCTCCAAAAAGTTTGTGCAACCCCTTAGGAAGAAGAAGAAGAAAAAAAAAGATAGATCTTTACATTAGCTAAAATCTTCAGCTATTCATCTCTCGCTTTCTTCTCTCTAGATTTCTTTTTCTGCAAAGAAAACAATTAATAAAAACTGCATTTCCCTACTCAATGCAGGTGCCCTTGCCCTGCAGATGTTTCTCTCTGATCTCTTACAATGACTATGTTTTGCTCTTTACCTTTTGCTTTTCTTCTCACCTCATTAACTCTGCCTCTCACTTCTTCCAAGCCCTTGGCACCTGGAGCTCATGGAAAAGGCTGCAACTTTGTAAACATAAAATCCCATTTTTGTCTCCAGGGAGCAGCCTGGAGGAGACAAAAAAGCTCTCAAGGATACCCTCACACCCCTTTTCTTTGTGTTGGTTTTTTCCTTCTTCGGGCCAAACAGATAAACAAACCAGATGCAGGACTTAAATCCTTAGAGGGGTTCTCTCTGTCTCCAGGGCATGGCTTGCTTATTTTAGCAGCAGTATTAATAGCAGTAAATGGGTTTCCCTTCAGTTCCTCACTTCAGACACTGCTCCAGGCTGCTTTTTGTGGTCTTTGCAGTGGTTTCTCATCCCATGAGAAAGACAACAGTAAAATAAACAGAAAAACCTGCCCACCACATTGCATCTCTGGAGTCTCACAACTCATTGCACAGCAGACTGGCAAACCCAAACTGTAACTGTTCGTCCCCCCACAATACCCCCTCAAAGAGGTTTGGGAAGGGACTGGGAATGGTTGGAGCAGTCAGCTTCACTCTGGGAGACCTCTTACCCTGGAAAAAGAGTATCCTTCCTGATCCCCAGCTCTGGATTTGCCCTGCTGCAGCTTTCTGCCTAAATATTCCCATTTGGGGAGCAATTGGGCTGGGAGAATGAATATTTCTGAGTGTTTTCTCTGCCATCTGCAGCATATTTTTCTATTCAGGCTGCTTTTTGGCTATCCCAGCCCCAGTGCCTGGAGTAAAGGGTTTCTAGAGAAGTGCTGTTATTACAAAGGAGTTTAATAACCTGTAGGGGCGAGTTCCTGGCTCCCTTGAAGTCCAAAACAAAACTGACTGCCTACAAGGGAGGCAGGATTTCATTGCCATGGATTGTTTTTCCTTAATGCCCGCTTGGATTTGGGTTTGATGCATCCCTTGAAGGCACTGCTCCCATGAGGATCCAGGCACACATGCTTCTTGTTTCAGAGTATTTCTGTATCTTTTACTCTTTGGGAGCCCTTTTCTTCCCACTGCTCCACAAGCACACTGGAAACCTTCAACCCTTAATCCTGCCCATGCCTTTCAGTGTCTATTTAGATATTTCAGACCCCTTATCTCACGCCTGTGAACTGCTGGACAACACAAGAATTGGGTGTAAAATGTCTCAGATGGTCTAAAACGCTCTCACTAAACCTGACCAGCCAACACCATTCTCTACTCTCCCCCCTTGCCTTGAAAAAGTCACAGTTTGGGGTTTTTTCAACTCCTGGAGTGGAAGAGAAATTATCTAATTTCTCCATACCTCCCAAAGAACTGAGAGCTTTGCATGCAATTGCACCCCTTTTATTTGGAGAGGTAATAATGCATTTTTCCACTTAGTTCAACACAGATTACATTTGCAAGAGCAATTTGCAAGGGTGGGACACACTTTGGGGCAGATGTGATGTTTACAGCTCTGGTGAGCTCCGGGTCACTGATCAAACCAACAGCAAGTGGCCTGTGGACTCCTAAAAACAGGAGCTGCTTTTAACTCAAAGCTCTCTTTTCACCTCAAGGCTGTTTGCAGCCAGCTGCACTCTGGCACACAGAAAACACTCCCACCAGACACTTCCAAGACTCTGGACTCAGGGATGGGAACGGGCAATTTTAACCGTACATAAAAGCGTGAGTATTCAGCTCACATTTTTCCAGTTTTCCTGTCCAGGAAACAAACACATCCACCTGACTCTGCTGCCAG
>NC_080431.1:15107618-15125118 GCF_028018845.1 Melospiza georgiana
CTGTGGGTCAAAGCTATTACCGTTCACATCAGCAGGAGACAACGATTCACTATTTTTAATGGGATTTTCCTAAAACAGAACTGGTCAAACAATTGTGACAATTAACAAACCAGAGCTGGGGCTTTCCATTGGCATTTAAGCCCCAAGAAAGCAAGTGGATGTTGAGCAAAGAACCCACTTTGGCTTTGCAGTCTGCAAAGAAAGATTTTACGGAGTGTGGCTGTATCCATCCATTAACAGGAGAGGCAGCTAGATGAGATTTTCTGGATTGCATTTCCTAGCTGACCTAGTTATTAGACTGAAATGTTTGTAAAATCATATTCTTGCTAAACTTTGGAAATATGTTTGGGGTGCTGTAAGAAATTCATTATCATGTCAGAAAGATAACTGAACTGGAAAATAAGGCTTTATTGTCATCTGTTGGACCAGGTAACCTCCAAAACGTGAAGACTTCTCCAAATATACCAGCAAGTCCATGCAGGATTTATAAAGAGTGTCTATGGAGCTGAGACACAGAATCATAGAATAGTTTATGTTGGAAAAGCCCTACAAGATCACCAAGTTCAAGCATTCCCCCAGCACTGCCAAGCCCACCACGAATCCATGCCCCCAAGTGCCACATCCACACAGCTTTTACATCCCTCCAGGCATTAGGACTCCAACACTGCCTTGGGCACCCTGTTCCAGGGCTAAACAACCCTTTGGGAGAAGAAATTTCTTGTAATATCCAACCTTAACCTCTCATGGTGAAACTTGATTCTGTTTTTCTGTTCTTATTGCTTGATACCTTGGAGAAAAGACTGACCCTCTCACTTCCCTACAGTGTCTTTTCAGGCAGTTGTAGAGAGTGATAAGGTCTCCCCTGAGCTTTAGAAGACCGACATCTGTCTTAAAAGCTACCATGGACAGCACAGGTGAGACTCTCTGCACCCAGACATCAGCTACCCCTGCCCCTGACTTCAAATGCAACTCATCGGGAGTGACTCTCACTCAAGGAGTCCTGCAATCCCTTGCAAAAGTCCTGAATCTGTTGCAGGCCTTCCTAGATTGTGTTATATAAACCATAACTCTGCCATTGGGAGCAAGATACCACACAGGTGCTGAACTCAACTGGATTTCAACCAACCACACAGACACAAAAAAGGCATTTTCTGTTACTAATGCCCTAGGACCACCTGTGTACCCTTCAGTAGCATTTAATTATCATTTGTTTTCATGTGTGTATCTCCTCTCTCTCTCTTCTTCCATCCCTGCCACAGAAGAAGACCCTCCATGGATGACTCAGGAAAATATTATACATCTGCAGATCCAGGACTCCACAGTAAACTCTGATGGAGCAGAGGTCCATGCTCATTCATTTAAAAAATCTCTGCAGCAGTGTGCTGAGTCATGGCACTCTCCAAATATTTAATGACAGGATACAATTATGTGTATTGTGGGCTGTGGTATTACAGTTTGATCAGGGAATTTCAAGATGCTGTGCGCTATGAATGGGCTACAAAAGCTGCCATCCTCCCAAAGGGGTTAGAGCAGCATTTCACCCAGCATTAGCGTGTGTTCTTTATGCGGCAGCCAAAGAAGCCATGGATAAATGCTCCCAATGAATTTTTTTGAAATTGTTTAACTGGTACCAGTAGTTGGAAGGTTCCCAAGCATGTTACAGGACGCCATTCCTACATTTTAAACAAGTGTTCTGGTCATCTTGAGGCACGGCTCCAGCTACAAATATAAATAACTTTGAGCTACAAGTATAAATAACTTTGTGGCCATTTACTGTCCCAAAGCACAACTGGAATGGAAAACTAAGCTCCATTACCCACACTCTGCATCAGGAAACATCTTTCTTAAATCCCCAAGCTCTGCATTGACTTTAGTGAGTGTTTTTTTTTTTGGTGAGAAATCATGTATGACAATAAATGACAGGTCACTGACCAGGTTTGTACCCTTGACCCTATGTACTAGCTAAGCAGATACAATTTTTTCACTGGTTTCCTAAGTTTCAATTTCAAGCATTAATAGGGACATTTTTAAAAAAGGCTCTGCCCCTTACTAGAAATAAGTCAAATTATTATAATATTAATTTTGAATTTTCACATACATACTTTATTTTCTGATAGGGAGAATAAGAAAAGACTGTTTGATGCTAAAATGATTTTCAAAATGCTGAAGAGCAGAAGCATATATGAAAAAGTAAGGACTCAGAAAGTGAAGTTCTTCCAAATTAAATCAAGACTAGGGAACATAATTGAGGAATCATTGCTTTGGACTGCCTCACAGCAAGAATTGTTACTTCCAAGGGGCAAATACATTGGTACAAGACTGATCTGTACAGCATCCAGGGAGAAGTGTCACATCTCTGGGAAGGAGATGATAGCTTCTGATACATGATTTGTTTTTCTTTTTTTTTTTTTTTTTTAACATGAGGTTGTTCTGAAGCCAAGCAGTGGGTTAATAAAAGAATACACTTTGGCAGGGACCCAGCAGCGACTGGGATGGCAAGGAGTGTCCCGGCAGAGGCAGAGGAGAGATGTGTGAGCATCCATCACAGCCACACTTCATCATGCATGGAGAGGGTGCAGCTCTGGCTGTGCCTCAGCAAGGCCTGGCAGCTCTAAGGTAAATAACACACAGGTTTTTTTCCCAGGGTGTTGCAGTCAGAAGGAGGCAAAAGCTCTGTGGTTCTTCTAGTTGTTCCCAAACCCTAGAGATGGAGGCCAGATCCTACAGAGGCCATATGCAAACTGCCTTGTACCTATAGCATAGACAGCTTTACCAGGGGATGAGACCACTCTTTGTCCTTCCTCTGGCATACAAGGTCACCTCTGTAAATCAGAAAGATTGCAGCAACCTGAAATTTCTCCTCCACCAGACATCTTACAGAAAATTATGGCATTTTCCAGCATGAAATGCAAGCCTGAAGAGTTATTCTGCCTTCATTTTCCTCTTGCCCTTAAATAGCAGACATTTTTGTGCAGTTGTATCCAAATTATCTGCCTGTAAAAGTGTGGCCACAATCCATTTTCCCTAAATATCAGTGGGTTTTGTCTCCCTTGCCTTGTCTATATTATCATCACTCATCATCTGTGCTGTAGGAGTGCCCAGTCCATGCCCAGTTCAAGCCACAGCAGTGACCAATTCTTGTCCCACTGCACCAGCCCAGCTCCCATCACCAGCCAGAGAAAAATCAAAGCAGTTTCTCGAATTTTGTGCCTTTTGGCTGGAGACCAAGTAAGCCTGACCTTCCACCCCTGGGACTGACCAGAAAAGGCTTCTCTTCCAGACCAAAGGTCCCACACCTACCCCAACACTGCCTTTTAAAGGCTAATAAAAACCAGCTGTCAACTCCTCTCTCCAAAGCTGAACGCTCCCTTCAGGGTGGAGGAGTGCTTTCCCTTCCCAAAGAAGTCCAGTAACGCCTCCTTTGCTGCAGTGCTGGAGCTGGAATCCTCCTTGCAGGGGGGCTTAGCTGTGGGTGCATAATTAATAGCAGTGATTTGCAAGAGTGGAGAGAATGACACCAGCTGGAAAGGATAAAATGCATAAATTGTCTGTTTAGAATAGGAGGAACAATGTAAAATGTTCAAGGGGGTGCCTTTCATTATCGTCCCTGCTTTGCGGCTGCTGGCTGAGAGCAGAAACACCTCATCATAAGCGAGATATTTGTTAGACATGCCTGTTTCTGCCCAATTTTATTCTAGTCTCTGATCCCAACATTCATTCTGACTCTGTGATGTGAAGCAGGGAGCAGCAGAGAGCTGTGCCAGGTTTTGCTCTGAGTCATGGGCCTTGGGACGATCTCCTGCAAGGCAGCATGAGGGACAGGTTATCCAAAGGGCTTTTGGAGAGGTCTTCAGACAAGAACGACTTCCAAAAAAGAGGGTGGACTTTTTGCAGGGTTTAAGGCAGTCATCCCTGCTACTATGTCTCCTAAACAGATATTCCAATGCTTCCAGTGCTTAAAAAATAAGATTTCTGTAGCCTAAGTGGAAGCTGAACATCTCTGCAAACCCATCTGTGACCAAAGGGGCTTAACATTTCTGAAGATCCAGACACACATGTCCCCACTGAAAGGACATTTTTCCACAGGGTAACAAGCAACAGAACAAGAGGAAATGGCCTCAAGCTGTGCCAGAGGAAGTTTAGACTGGGGATTAGGAAAAATTTCTTCTTCAAAATGGTTGCAAAGCCTCAGAACAGGCTGCCCAGGGCAGTGGTGGAGTCCCCATCTCTGGAGGGATTTAACAGATCTAACAGGATGTGGCACTTGGGGACATGAGTTAGTGGTGAGCTTGACAGTGCTGGGAGAACAGTTGGACTTCATGATTTTACAGATCATTTCCAACCCAAATGATTCAGTGATTCTGTGGTTCTCTGGCACATTTTTAGACCAGGCAAAGCAAATCAATACCGAGATGGGCCATGGGTCACCTTGGTTATTTGCAGTCCTTGAGCAGAGAATGTACAACACCCAGACTGGGGAAGGATCTCAAAGCAACCTGCAGTGCCCCAGCTCAGACAAGTATTTCTGCTTGAAACTGTGCAAAAAAATCTTCTTTTTGATGGAAACTTAGGACAGCAAGGAGATTAATGGCATGATCACCTTATGACCTAACTTGACAAGAGCTGGAAAGGCAGCAGAGAAGGTAGCAAAGAAGGTACCATTCTTTGAAACTCAGACTGGAACAATTTGGACAAGGAAAACCTCTCTCAAATATACCCAGGGCCATGTAATCATAAACCATAGACAACACCAGACTTTTATGGTTTACCTGAAATCTTTGCTTTTCCCAGGAGTCAATTCATACATCTGTCTCACTCAATCTTTTGCTGACTTGGAAACATAAATTTTGAAGCAAATCTGTACAGCTCAAGTGGGGTCTACTTTTTGAGCATCCATGTCCAATTTAGTCCCTGCTAATACTCCAGGTGCCATTTTCTCCCTGCTGGGACACAACTGTGGATACCCAGAGCTTCTCATCTGTTTGCACTGCTGGGAGACCAGCACACAAAAACACAGTCTCTGATTTATGTGGGCATTCTTTAAGACATGCTCAAGACATTCTTGAGATATCCAGCCTGAGTTATCTTTCTTTTCAATTGGTTTCATTAAAGAATGATCTTTAAGGGGATGCCATGAAAACCTTTCATCCTTTCCTAGAAGCAGCCAGGCTTGGTTGTTATGTTCTTATCCTAAACTGCCAGGAACACACCTGAGATGAATCCTTCTTGTTGACAGCAGAGATTTTTTTTTCCCCTGAGTGATTTCTCTGTAATCTTAATGTGATTTCTCACTGATTCAACCTTATGGTTCTGTTAGGTTTTCTGTTTCCCTACAAACAGGGTTTGGCTTGTCTTCCATATTGGGGTATGCTTATCATAAAAAATATTGTGAAATAGATTCTGAGCAAACTATAGCACCTTTAAGGTTATAATATGGATTCATGGCCTGAGTCAGCACTGAGTTACTTGAATTCTATTTCAGAGCCATTTCAAGGGTTAATTATAGCATGGCTCAGAAGGTTAGGCAGGTATTTGATCCTTTTGCTGCCTGGTATCATCACTCTTGAATAGCAGCAAAGGCTGCTACATAACACTTATTTACTTAATTGTGAATTACTTAATTGTGAATTGGGATCTACAGAACAAATATTCATGAAGATATTTTAAGTGAGGAACTCTGTAGGGTAAACATTCATGAAGCTTGTTCTCTCCTCAGCCAAATACAAGGTGTATTTGAAAACCAAATGTCCATATGTCACTTTGTTCATAGAGTCAGGTGCTTGTCAGCATGACTACAGGAAATTCATTAAGGTGAAATATGGGGAAAAGAAATGGGGTCTTGTTTGAGCCACCTTACTTGGGCATATCCTCACAGGCACCAGTGCTGATAAACATGGAAGCTCAGCTGCAATGTGGAGTGGCCACAAAAGCCTGAAGGCAGCACTCAAAATTGTCTCTCCTGATACCATGTCCATCCCTCACCGATCTCTGTGAGCTGAGTTAAGCAGGATTCTGGATGTCTCTAGAGGATGTGCCTGATGGGGAGTGGTCATACTGGCATGACTTAGCTGGGGCTATAATGCTGCTTCATCAGCTCACAGAGGCTTGGGACATGAGTCCTACAGGGGACACCCCACCCCAGCTGCCTAACATTTTAAATTCAATGAGAAATAATACAGCCTAACAGCATATCGTCCTCAGAGTAAATAATTTCTTCAAAATATCAGATCTAAATCCATCCTCTTTCAGTTTAAAACATTTTCTTTCTGCTATCACTATGTGGCCATGTTAAAAATCACTCTTCAAATCTTTTATAAGCCCTGTTTAAGTACAAAAAGACAACAATGAGGTGTCCCCAGAGCCTTCTCTTCTCCAGGCTGAACCCCCAGCTCTCCCAGCCTGTCTCCAGAACAGAAGAGCTGCAGCCCTCACAGCATCTTCACAGCCTCCTCTCCACTCACCCCAGCAGCTTTGCATCCTTCTGATGTTGGGGTCTCTGGATATGGAAGCAGCTCTGCAGGTGGGGTCACACCAGAGTCAAGCAGAGGGGCAGAATCACCTCCCTTGAACTGCTGGTAAATGGTATTTAAACAGGGACATCAGGCTCTGTGATTTATTCCAGCTTGCTGGGTTGGAACAGCTGCCTCACCTGCCAGAGCCCAGCCCCTCATGGGGGTGTATGTGTGTAAGAATGCATGTGCTTTAACAGCCTCTGCTGGCAAGGACCACCTGCCTATAGACCCAAGAAGTTTAGGTGTCACCCCAAAGAATGCATTCACGCAGGCTGAGGGCTCTAGGCTGGAACCATTCTGGGATATATTCCCTGCTCCTCTCCAGAACAGAGATCTAACCCAAGGCTTTCTTCTTGTCTTTCACTTTCTGAATCTAGTCCCTGACTGGCTCAGAGGAAAAGTTCTACTAATATCAACAGGATGCGATCAGTTGTGAAAAGCCACAGCCTTGATAAACCATAATAATCCATATTCTCTGAGGAACTACTCCTTCTCACTGCTCTGTTTATACCTCCCACAGCTGTGATAACAGTAAGACTTTTGCTATGAGAGCAACCCAGAACTTGCTACTTCCATGTGAAAACATAACAGCCCCAGTAACTGACTCATCCTAATACTCTGTGGGACAACTCCTATATTTATACACTTTTTAAAAGAATTGTACTTCCCTGTTCTTCTGTCTTCTGCTCTTTTTTCCTTCAGCACAAAAAGTGCATGCAATGTTCTTTGGTTGTTGTTCCATTTTCTTGCTTGTTTTGGTGGTTTGGTGGTTGTTTTTTTATGAGCTGGAGAGGGTGAGCCAGGGAAGGAGCATATCAAAGCACATCAAGGCAGACAGTGGAATGGCAAGGCAGCAGTTTTGCTGCTGGCAGAGAGATATGTGTCAGAAAGCATCACTGAATAAACAATAATTAACAAAATAAAAAGTAATAAAAATAAAAGCAGCAGAAAGCTTTCTTTCATTCAAATATGCCAAAAAAGTAAAATTTTGGCAAGAAATAGTCTGAGAAAGTGCCTGAAGAGCTGGAAGTAGGTTCTGTATCATACAGAAGAGCCAAAAATCTGTTTAGCCACAAATAGCATGTGATGCATTGCAAAATGCTTCAAGAGGGGATATTTAAAGGGTGGGATGGTTGGCATGGAGAGGAAAAGGGGGGGGAGACATCACTGTGGGAGGAATATCTTCAGCCTTCAAATAACAGCCCCTAAAACATCCCAAATGCACTGCCTCCCCAGAGGTGACAAGGGTTGAAAGTTTTGTGCAGGATGGCTTTTGAGGGATGATATAATCTCATTTAAAATCATTTTTAACTGTTCATTTCATAGTGAGAAGGAAAAGCCCAAAGATAGGGCCTGATTCAGGGATGTCAGTAAGATTTGTATTAATGGGGTTTGGATCAGACCCATGGTGTAAGATACAATGCTCCAATCTAGCCGTAAATTAAGTGACTTCCATTAATGTTTATATTTCCTTTAATTTATTTAACCAAGAAAGTCAGCAGAGGCCCATAGGTCTCAGCATTAAGAATGAACTGGCCAAGACAGCAGCAGATAAAACTCACACCAGTGTAAATCAAAGCTTCCATAAGTTATACCATACTCAAGAAACCATTGGTGAGTAAGGCAATAAAATGTGACTACTTTTGCTTTATTGTCTCATTCTCAACTCTCACTTTCTGCTGGAGCCAAACATAGTTTCTCCTTTGTCTTTTTAAGAGGTGCCGGAGACAATGGACCAAACTTATTGCAAACCCAGGCTCTAGAGTGCCAGTTCAGGAGCTGGGATTTGCAAGAAACTCACAAATGTTTTGCCTTCCTTTATGGCCAGATAAAAACAAAGATGAGATCCAGAAGCTTTACTACTTCTTTTCTTATTTAATATTGGAAAAGGCTGCACCTCCACCTTATTAAACCCACATTATGAAAAATTATTGCAGCTCAGCATTGTTTTGGCCCTATATAATTTGAATTTTTCCACATATAGACAGCTGTCTATATCCTGGAAATGGATATGCTTCATTTTTCCCGTCTCAGGGTGCAAAGAGTCATGGTGGCCCCCCAGCAGAGGAGTTGCTTCAGCATTTCACCTTCCCTAGCACGAGGCTGCAGAAATACTGTGGATATAGTTTTCACCAGAGCAAATATTTAATCTTTGAAAGTTCATCTTGGCAAGTAGCCCTTTTCCCATCCAGTCATTGAACCCATCTCCTCTAGCTTTTTGGGCGTAGCAAGTAGTTCTCTCTTCTCTTCTCTTCTCTTCTCTTCTCTTCTCTTCTCTTCTCTTCTCTTCTCTTCTCTTCTCTTCTCTTCTCTTCTCTTCTCTTCTCTTCTCTTCTCTTCTCTTCTCTTCTCTTCTCTTCTCTTCTCTTCTCTTCTCTTCTCTTCTCTTCTCTCTCTTCTCTTCTCTTCTCTTCTCTTCTCTTCTCTTCTCTTCTCTTCTCTTCTCTTCTCTTCTCTTCTCTTCTCTTCTCTTCTCTCCCACCCTACAGTGATGCCATTCCTGCCACTACAGTCATGACTCCATCATGATTTCCATTATAAACCTCAAACTGGATTTCTCTGGCAGGATGGGGGTGGGGGGTGGTGGTTTTTCTTTTCTTTTCATTTGGTCTATAATTTGATAATAAAAACTCACACTGGGATAAAATTCAGCTGCCGAGTCTTGGATACTAAATCTGATTTAACCCTGAGCATGCTGAACTGCTTTCAGGTGTTGGGCACTGCTTTGGGGTGTTGGGCATGCCAAGGTGTGGGAGGTGAGTCCTTGGGGACAGCAAGAAGGGGTGGGCCACTTTGATTTGGAGTATCTGGGAGCCAAAATGCAGGGAAAATCCAGCTGGGCAATGCTACATCCCAACTGCCATGGTCTCCTCAGCTTCTCTTGGGCTACAGGCCCTTATTCCCTTAATAATAAGGGAACTTGATAAGGGAAATTGATATCCCTTATTCCTTTGATTGACATTTTTATTCCACATCCTCATGGGTATCTCATGCTTGATCTGTTCCTCTTTACACTAAATTTCTTACTGCATTTAATGCATATATTAATTTAAAACCCCACAGTAATTAAGTTTTACCAGATATTTGTCACTCTAAAGTATCTTGAACCCCTTAATCTACCTGTCACTGAATCAGGTCTTTGAGCAGTCTTTGTTTCCTAAGCCCCACTCCAGAGAAATTGAGTTTCCCTAAAAAGACCACTTAAGTTCAGGTTGGTTGTGGATCTGACAGCAGCTGCAACCCCCAAGAAACCACTGGTCTCCAGAAAACCTGGGGCCAAACTCATCCAGTCAGGGCTCATATGTTCCACCAGATCAGAATGCCTTTCAGTTGTCTCCTCAGGAGAAACTAAGGTGAGAATTCAGTAGAATCACAGAGTCATTCAGGCTGGAAAAGAGCTTTAGGAACGTTGAATCCAACCATCAAATAGCCACTCCAATCAGCGCTGCCACTAACTCATGTCCCCAAAAGCCACATCTACACAGCTTTTAAATCCCTTCAGGGATGAGAACCCTCCCACTGCCCTGGGCAGCCTGTGCCAGGGCTTCGGAGCCCTTCTGGGGAAGAAATTTTCCCTCTTATCCAATTCAAGTCTCCCCTGGCACAACTTGAGGCTGCTTCTTCCTTTCTATTTCTTGGGAGCAGAGTCCCCTGCTGGCTCCACCTTCCTGTCAGAGAGTTGTAGAGGGTGAGAAGTTCCCCCAGGAGCCTCCTTTTATCCAGATGGAGCCTCCCCAGCTGCTCTTCATAGGACTCATGCTGTAGATCCTGAGCATGGCACAGACACAGCTGACTCATGGACAAGGATTTACTGGGGAAAAAATATCTACCATGAGGACACATTGCATC
The DNA here is from genome assembly GCF_028018845.1 of Melospiza georgiana. Classification (NCBI taxonomy): domain Eukaryota; kingdom Metazoa; phylum Chordata; class Aves; order Passeriformes; family Passerellidae; genus Melospiza; species Melospiza georgiana. The sequence goes on from NC_080431.1 coordinate 15,117,980, forward strand.
AGGGAAGGCAGAATGGGAACTGCTGATGTATCAGCTGCCCACAGATTCCCCATCTCTGAAATGCTAAAGAGAAAAGGCCTGATGAAAGGGAGTGACCCTGTCTTGCAGGTGGGATGGAGCAAGCACAGCCCCAGTTCAGCCCACCTTCTTTAGATACCTTCTCTAGCCTGGAAGTAAACCCTTTCTGATGTGGTGCCTCCCTGTATCTAATTTTTTTTAATCTCAACATAATTGTTTATACTTAGGCACACAAATACAGCTAAATCAGCATGAGGTGGATTCTGATGGCAGCCACTGAGCTTTTCTTCCATGGATGGTTCTCTTCAATGGTCTGTAGGTCACCCATGGCACTGATGCAGCTCTGAGTGTAGAAGATGATGGGGTAGACATGTCCCAAAGAGCACAACAGATGGCTCAGTGCCTAGGATGCTCTAAGGGACTCCTAGGAAAGCATCCAATCCCAGATCCATCCCCAATTCAGTCTGGAGAATAGGATGTTCCCTTCTGGACCTGCTTACCACTCCCCTTTGCCTGGGATGGAAGGGGTGGAGGAGAAGGAGAAAGCACACTTCATTAAAGCAATGCAGCACAAAACCTGGACACATGTTCTCATCTGGAAAGCAAGCACAACAGCACTTCCCTAGCCTGCAGGGACACAGTGAGAGGCCATTAAAGACTTTTGCAATGATCAGATACTTTAGCCATGAACATTCTCCTGAGAGCTTAAAATTGATGGGATGAGGCATCATGACTGTAAAAAACTCTAATCTATCAAAGCAATAATCTAAGGAAGAAAGACACTTTACAACACAGTTACACAGCAGATGGTAAGTGACTCATGAAGTGTTCCACCAACTGTACACAGGAAAACAGTATTAATAAAATATGCTGACATGACAGATTAATAGCTTAGAACTGCAATCCAGGAGAGGTTAGACTGGCCTATCCTTCCTCTGGGGTTCTTAACAAGAAGGAATTAAATAAATATTACAAACAAAGATTAAATGCAAGTAATATTAAAGCAAGGCTTTGGTCTGCATGAGGACTGTAAAACTGGTATCACAGGACTCAGTGTTTAATGTGCTGCAGCGGCACCACTACAACACTGCACTGTGTACAGATAAGTGTGGCTCCTGCTGCTCATGCTGCCAACCCACCCCAGGATCGGAGAAGCCAGATGTGCCCCTCTGGCTGTGGCACCACCTCTGGCAGCATCACGGGCCTGATCCTTCTCATCCTTTGCATACCATTGTCATCACTCCCATCCTGAAAAAAACCCTAAAAAATAACCAAAAGAGTGGTGGTTGGTTTGTTTATTTGTTTGATTGATTGTTTGTTTATTTGTTTTAAACTTTTTGGAAGTGAAACACATCTTGCTGGAGCTTATCACTGCTAAATAATTTCTTGTGAGGCAGATGATTTCACCTCATGTCCATATTTTCCTTGACTTTCCTGTTTAGATTCCAACAGAAACTGGGCGGAGATAAAGGAACAGTGGTTATTCACACCAGATCATTTAAAGCACTTAGAATAATTTTCTAAGATGGTTTAGAACTTCCATAGTCAGTGGAGGGAGAGAAGATGCTCCAAAAGGCAATTGAGAGCCCTGGAGCTGAGGTTGGAACTGGCATTTTGGTTGGAAGCTGCTGTGTTTCAGGTGATGGCTGGTCCCATCCAACCCTAACCATGAAATCTTGCCCACAAAAGGTTCAATTTGCTTCAGCCTTCTCCAGCATTCAAGGAAGTGGATGTCTAATTCAGTTGGCTCTCCTTCCTCTGAAGGTTATGGACAGTGTGGTCCCTACTGCGCTGCAGGGGTCTGGAACAAACCTTTCCCAGATTTCAGACTAGCATAATCACCAGCACTTCAGGGGAATTCTGGAATTCTGGATCTCTGTTTTGGAAAAAGCAAAACAGAAAAGGAAGAAAGGAAGGGAAAAGAACAAGAGTGGGGGGGGGGCAAGAGAAGGAAAAAAGAAAAGAAGAAAAGGGAGAGGGAAAGGGAGAGGGAGAGGAAAGAAAGCATGAAGAAAGCCACCTTTGTTCTTTGTTACATTAAATTTTAAACACCACACTGGTAACAATATATTGGCCTCATTACACAAAGACAGTAAGATCCAGCTAGCTCATAATTCCACCAATAAAGATCATGATTTGTCAATAAAAATTAAGGCAGTCACTGATCCATAGTCTAGATTTCCTGCTTGGAGTGGAATTGTAAAATATGATGATCAAACTTGGTGTAAAACAGAGCAAATGTGAAAGGTAAGCTAGGTAAAAATATACTACTCCTCTTGCCACTGTCACATGAAGCCAGACAGGACCAGGTCCTTCATCAGAACACCCCACCTACAGCCATTGTGAAGAGAAATCCCATTTTTTAAGCTGTATGGAAAATCTTTGCTCATGATTTTATGTGTAACTTTCTTGGCAACTTCAAAAAAGAGGCACAGAGGGGCTTGACTGAAAACTGATGACACAATCTCTCCCTGCTCTTAGCATTTTGGCATGCAGCACAAAAGCATTTCTGAAATCCCTCCAGTATCTAGATCTCTACCTGGAATCTTTTTAGGATTAATATTAAAAGTGTATGGTAGACTAGAGGCAGGTTTGCTCAGAGGAGTGAACATCCAATGAGTTCCCCCCTTTCTATCAGTGAACAATAAAAGGTCAAGAGTCTTGTGTGAAATATTTTTGCCTCTGGTGGGAAAAAATTGTTGATAAATTACCTTCAACTTAATTTCAAACTAATTTGTTTGGTGTTTTCTCAAAGAGCCTTAAAAATGTTGGCAATCTCCTAAGCGTGACTATAGGTCTTGTTCAGTCAGCTCCTAACCCCACCACTGAGCCCTGGTCTTCCAGGAACACATGCCAAAATAAAACAATTGAAAAAAAAAATACATGTGCTCTTTACTTAGAAGTCCTAAGGCTATCCAGATCATAAATTTGTTTTGAGGTGTGTGGCAATACTTATTTACTCCCAATTGATTGTCTTTTTTGTGGGAGCTTTTCAGCCAAGTTAGAAAGCCAGAAAGTGCTGATCATAGTAAATCCATAACATACCTTTAAGTAACAGCTGAAGGTACTCACCAAAACTTGTCCTCAGAAAAAAAATATATCAGAGACATTCATTCAAACACCCTCAGCTGATCCCACATCTTGGGCAGATGGGGTGGATGGATTCTGCCCCTTTCTCTGTTCAGGTGAGGCCCCACCTGCAGAGCTGCTCCAGCTCTGGGGTCCAACGTGGAGATGCTGGGGAGAGTCCAGAGGAGGCCATGGAGATGCTCTGAGGGCCGGAGCCCCTCTGCTCTGAAGACAGGCTGGGAGAGCTGGGGATGTCCAGCCTGGAGAAGAGAAGGCTCCAGGGATAGGGAATTGTGGCTGCAGTAACTGAAGGGAGCCTGCAAGAAAGATGGAGAGAGGCTAATTACAAGGGCCTAAAAGGACAGGACAAGGGGAATGGCTTCCCACTGCCAGAGGGCAGGATTAGGTGGGATATTGGGCAGAAATTCTTGTCTGTGAGGGTGTTGAGGCCCTGGCACAGATTGTCCAGAGAAGCTGTAACTACCCCACCCCTGGAAGTGTTCCAGGCCAGGTTGGGCATGTCCTGGAGCAACCTGATCTAGTGGAAGGTGCCTTGCCATAGCAGGGTGTGGAACTGGATGATCTTTAAGGTCCCTTCCAACCCAAACTATCCATTACTCAATTGTATGATTGTATGATTTGCATCAATGAAGATGACCAGGGGAATAACAATGTCATTATTAGAGGGTTGCAAACAAAAAAGCAAAACTCTGGGAAAACAAAGAACATCTGGACTTGGGATTTGAGATGGAGATGAGGCTCTTCTGAGTGTCAGCACCAGAGCAGGGCAAGGTACCCCACCCCAAGCAAAGAGCCTGTGGCCTCACTACAGCTGCAATGGTGAAGCTGCTTCTGGGAAGCTTTGAGATGAGGTTTGCTTTCAAGTTTTAATTGCTTAAACTTCAAAGTGGAATCAAAAGTCAAAGTACTTGAACTTGTGGGGCAGAGCATTTCATGGTCTTCACCACGGCATTTCACTAAGGGAGGGGTCTGCATTCCTGTTTCAGTTCACAACAAACCCAAACAAATGAGGTGAGCTCCAGGTGAGCACCTATCACATGCTGACCAAGACTGGGCCACAGGACCGGCTACAGATAATAATAAAAAAAAAAAAAGCCATCTGAACTGTGGATGGCAAGTCATCAGCACTTTTTCACTCTGCATACTTCGGTGGTGTGGATACAGCCAGGCACCTTCACCAAAGAGCTGTGGTTAATGTTGGGGTATGGCTGAAGGCCATGTAAAGAGATGCAGAAGCTCTCAGCAGTTGAATTCATAGCCCTGTCTATACTGCCAAATAACAAAGTCTAGTGAGTGTCCCTGACCCTGAGACCAAGGGGTATGAACCAGCATCCACATTGCTCAGGGCGTGTCCCTGTCTTGAGCTCACCCCCCTGGAGAGCACATGGCTTCCCCCAGCTCAGGTGTTGTCCCTCTGGCCCTAAGACAATAGAACTCTTTTGTGTGTTTTGGCCAGGTTAAACTGTCTGCAGTAATATGTGAGGTGTCCTGCAGGCCACTGGAGTGGTGTTTTCTAGCAGGAAACCAATGTTTGAGGGTGTGAAGCCTCTTCAGATATGCTGCATGGGACCAACAAGGCCAAATGAGGGTCAGATTGAAATGATTGCCTAAGAGGACTCTTGAGTAAACTCACTTCAGGCTGGGTATGTGGCAAAGGAGTGAGCAATGTGGACCATCAGGATGGTCTCAAGCTCATCTTTTGGTGTTCTCCTGCTCAGCAATGCAGACAAACTCTTTTTGCTGCGTTAGCCATGTATTACGTGCAGGTGAAAGAGGCATTGTGCCTTTTGCACCTTGTACATACAGCTTCCTCCTTTTGCTCCCAGCCTTTAAGAAACTGAAATGCAACGTGGCAAATTCAGGTCTGGGGAAAGAGTTTGAAGGAAAACCCGCATTACTCCTCCACTCATCAAATTCCTCATCTCTTTGAACATGAACCACAATAAAACCAATATTATAACAAAGGGGACACTACATTAGCATCCTTAGTGAGTGCACCACACATGGGGTAAGAGACATCTGACCAGACACAGTCATCATCATGTCCCCTTGTATTTGAGCTAGTCATGTCCAGCTTACCTTAAAGGCAACACAGAAAGAGAGACATTGACACACGTTTTTTCTGACATGCAGTGTTGAGACAAGATAGATGAACTGCTCTCCAAGAAACTCTCCAAACCAAAGACATCTGATTGCTGATGCAGGTGAGAAAAATCCATGTCCAGAAAGGACAAAGAACCCTTTCATTTACAACATTGCCTCAACTACTAGCACTTAAAAATAACTCTTAGGCACCCAAGACACTCCATTGCATGGATGAAGGTGGGATGGGTGAGCCTGTGGAGTATATGCAGAAGCAGGGAGTGCTAGACTTGAAATGCAGTGAAGGACATTAAGCAATAGAGGAAATGTGCAGGGTTAAACCAGCATCTCTATGCAAAGGAGAATCCATTGTCTGAGCAAAAGCTTTCCAGCATCAAGGGGCAGTAAACAAGCTGCAGGAAGAATAGCTGTGGCAACTGCACTATGTAAGTAGAAAGAATAATACACTGCTTTCCTGTTGGCAGGAGTCATACATTTCCCTTCTGGGCATGGGTGAAAGGCAGGTCCCACAACTCCAGCATCCACCTCGCCATGCATGGCCGGTTGGGAAATCCCAATCTCTTGGCAAAGGCATTTTTGCAGCTGTGATGGCTCATGGAAAGGCAACTGATCTGTTCAAACCCACTCTGAACCTCTGAAAAGTGAGCACTGGCTGCCAGGGCGAGACGCTCTGGAACTGGTGTTTGCAGGATCCAGCCCCAGGAGCAGGGCAAAATTCAACAAAATGCAGCATAATTAACTTCAGATGTACCTGTCAAGATGTCACAGACACAGTCCTGGAGAGGAGCAGCATATTATTTGTTTCTCATAATGTAGCAATTATCTTGTTGTAAGAGGGGCTCTCTCCAGTGCTCCCTTGCTGCCTTTTGTTTTCCTTCCACATTGATTCACACATTATTTAACTTTTGACTTGGACACAGCAGGTTAAAGCATTTAACAGCTTGGCTGCTTGCTCAGACAGAGCTGAGAGAAGGAGGGGAGGAGGAGGAGGTGGCAATTTTTTGCCTTAAATTTTCAAGGTTTCTGCGCTACATTTTTCTAAGGGAGAGACGAAAGAGAAGGGAAGGGGAGGGGGGAGTGGGAAATGGCATTCCACAAAGACGGAGTCACATTTTCCAGGATTATAACATGCTCTCTGCTGTCCCCAGCTTTCACTGGGAGATGCATTCCTGCTCCACTGGAGAAAAGGTCAGTGGTAAAAATTTCGCAGGAACTCCATCATTGTCCTCGTGGGACACGTTCATCAGGAGGAGAGAGTCAGGCGTCGTGCTCTGTCGACAGAAATCCACATCACAAAACATATTACTGGGGGAAGGTGGGGAACAGAGACCCACGGCCAGATAGAGTCCATGACTTCATTTTGCTGGATTATTTCCCCCTGGCTCGCTGGATACCTGTGGAGCCAGAGGGCATGGACAGAGAGATGTTTTGCTGAACAAATGAGATAAAGGCAGGAGAGAGAAAACAGGATGGATGTGATTTAAAGTGCTGGAAAAGCCTCTGCCCCAGGGGAAAATTAACTTTTGGTTTATATAAAGTAAGGTATAACTCTGTGAGCCACTGCCAATTATGGATCTACCCGAGCTTGTCCAAAGCAATTGTAGCAGGCAGGGCCAGCATTGGCCCTTTGGTAGTCACTAAACAGAGGGAGATTTTAAATGTGGAGCAAAGTTCATCACTGCAATAATAACTCAATCTCTTGAATTCAGAATGAGAATGGATGACAAAGTGGTTGAGCTTTGCTTGGAAGCACACATGGATGTGCAGCAAGGGGCTGATAAGGAGAAACATGAAGCATATCTTCTCCAAGGAGGGTTGTTGGTGCTGGTGAAAATGCCTCTTCCTGTTTAAACTGATCTACTAGAGGGAATTCCTCTGAGATGATGGCCTGAGAGGATTGTTTGTAGAAAGGAAAACAATCAAAATCA